>NC_090739.1:99966929-99974429 GCF_036898095.1 Palaemon carinicauda | reverse complement strand
CTGAGTTCTTTCCTGTCTATTATCCAGGATTTTAAAATCATTGCTTAGGTGTGAGCTCCACCTGTTTCCTCTGGAAACCTTGCATTGGTTACTCTAGAAGAGATAAACCATTTTGATTTTATTATCTGGAAGGCTGCAACAATGGGTTGTGAGGGAAACACAAGTGTGTGTCTTTCCTTTCTGAATTGTTATGCTATACTATGCATATCCAGTGATACATAGTTCACTTGATACTCATGGAAATTTCTTCTCTTTACAGAAGGACACTCCGAAGTGGGGAAGTGCTTTCTGCAACGTCCGCAGCAAGAACCTCTGCGGACATGAGTTTTGTAGGAGACACGCAGCATACGCTGTCTCCAAGTATGATCTCCGGTATTGGGACCCTCAGGTATGTACTGTGTGCACTAACCTGATTACTGAGACCTTTAATTCCCCTAGGACAGAGGATTCAAGGGATATAGCTAGGAAGAAGCTTCGTACCTGGGTAAGGGGCTTCCAAAAGAACACTTCTGGCCCTTATCTTCCAAGTGAGAAGATGAGGGCGTATCTTTTCCCTAAGGCATCGGCTGATGCAGTGATTCCCCAGCCTCAAGAGGAGATCCCCTAAGTTCAGATCCAGGTGGATGCTTAAGTCGCAGTCGCGATGCAAGACATCCAGTTAGATGACAGGATGTCTGATGTGGACGGGTGTCGGGAGGAAGACCTCCTGGCAGAAGCCCAGGATGAAGTTCAAGCCCCAGACGTTGTAGAGGTAGACGTCGACGAGGTGTCGGCTACTCCGGTTCATATTCCGGAGCCTATTCCCTCTACATCGGCCGGTCTCCCAGTAGAGCTGGGACAGGCCCTCTCTTCTATTGTTGGAATGATCCAACAAATGCAGAAGGAGAATCAGGAGAAGGCGGCTGCAATGGAACTGCGAATGCAGTGCCTTGCAGAATCACATGGGCCCCAGAAAAAGCTCAATATGAAAGACCTTCCCTTGTGCTCAGATGCTAACCCATGGAGGTATGCTGAGCACATGCTGATGCTACTGGAAAGATCGTCATCTCGGATAAGCTGGGCTCAGTTCCCCAGGAGGAGGTGGAATACTGGCCCAGCAAGGCATCATATCCGGACTGTTATGTCCGGCTGAGGAAGGAACCAGCTTCAAAGGAGGAGACAGAGCCGAAGGAGGTCATAGTGATGGACCATGCTAAGGCTCAAGCTCTACTTTCATCCTCGATGAAAGAGAGGGGCTTCTCTAACTCAAAGGTAGCCGCATTGAATAGGAAGCTCCCTTCCTTTGTGTCCTCGCCTACTAGAGCCTTCCCCTTTTTACAGAAAGGGTTTCTGGCTGTACTAAAAGCAGTCGAGGCCGGCAGGTCTTGCCCCTCCCTAGAGGAGTGTAAACCTTGTCGCTGGCCCTGCCTATGGACCACAAAGACTGGAAGGACGTCCATCTTACGTTCTTAGTTGGAAAGTTGGAGGCTGATATTGCCGGACGTCAGTTCGGCAAGGACCTCCCTAAGCTGTCTGACTTTCTTTTGCGAAGAGAGTTCGATACAAAAGAAAGACTGACTGCCTCAATGTCTCTTCAGACTACTCTCGAGACGATGGCAAGTGACCCCAAGGTCCATGAAATGTTCATGGTAGTGGCCAAGTCTCATCTGGCCACAGTGACGAAGGACCTTTATGGCTTCGTCAAGGCAAGGAGAGCTTGTTGGGAGTTCGTGTTTACCTCGGCTACGGTGAGGCACGAGCCAAAGAAACTAATCTCCTCCAACCTTTGGGGAAAAGACCTTTTCCCTACCGACTTGGTCAAAGAAGTTGTTGATAAGGCCGCCTTGGAGAATAGAAACCTTCTCCAGAAGTGGGGCCTGGCTATCAAAAGAAAGTCTTCCCCGGATGAGGGTCCTCAACCAAAGAGGAAGACTATGAGGACTAGGCTACCGTCTCGGCCAGCCAAGCCTCTTAGACAGCAACAGTAACTGCAATTGCCATTGCCCCCGGTGCTCCAGATCGTGGCACAAACCCCGACCACTTTTCAGTGGGTACCCCAGGCCGTGTCGACACAGTCCACGGCATTCACCCCAGCGTTCGAAAGGCAGTCTACTTCCTTTCGAGCAAAGCCTAGAGGAGCAGCCAGAGGCTCGTCTAGACGCCCCTCAAGGGGAAGGGGATTCAGGGGTGGTCGTGGTCAGGAAGGCAAGACCTCAGGACGGCAGTCCAAGTGAGGTGATACCGGTAGGAGGGAGACTTCTGAAATTTTGGGATCGGTGGACCTTCGATCCCTGGGCCCACAGCCTACCCAAGAATGGACTGGGCGGGAACTGGTACAGCACTCCACCCCCGTGCCTTCGGTTTTTCCAACACTCCACCCCCGTTATGGAGGAGTACGTTCAAGAACTGTTGGAGAAAAAAGGTGATCCGAAGGGTGAAGCCCATCAATTTCTAAGGGAGGCTGTTTTGTGTTCCCAAGAAAGACTCGGAAAAGCTCAGAGTCATTCTGGACTTGTCGCCACTCAACAAGTTCATAGTGAATTGCAAATTCAAAATGCTAACACTGCAACACATAAGGACCTTACTGCCCAAGAGGGCATATTCCGTCTCTATAGACTTGTCAGATGCCTAATGGCACATTCCAATTAGCCATCGACTCTCCCCCTACCTAGGGTTCAGGCTACAACGAAGACTATACGCCTTCAGAGCCATGCCATTCGGGCTAAACATAGCCCCAAGGATTTTTACGAAGCTTGCGAGCGTAGCTCTCAAACAAGTACGCCTAAAGGGAATTCAGGTAGTAGCCTACCTGGACGACTGGTTGGTGTGGGCAGCATCCGAGACAGAATGCTTGCAAGCTTCCAGTCAAGTGATCCAGTTCCTAGAGTACCTAGGCTTCAAGATCAACAGAAAAAGTCTCGACTTTCTCCATCTCAAAAGTTCCAGTGGCTGGGAATCCACTGGGACCTTTTGTCACACCGTTTCTCCATCCCGGCGAAGAAAAGGAAGGAGATAGCGGGTTCTGTCAAGAGACTTCTAGATTCCGAAAGGATATCAAGACGCGAGCAGGAGAGGGTACTGCGCTCTCTCCAGTTTGCTTCGGTGACAGACCCAGTGCTAAGAGCACAGCTAAAGGATGCAATCGGAGTTTGGAGAAGTTATGCATCAAACGCGCGAAGAGATCTGAGAAGACCAGCCGCTTCGGCTAAGTACTCTTCTCAGGCCTTGGTCCCAAGCCAGACATCTAAAGAAGTCGGTTCTTCTTCAGCCACCTCCCCCGTCGGTGACGATTCACTCAGACGCCTCGAAGGAGGGATGGGGAGGTCACTCTCATCGGAAAAAAGTCCAGGGGACTTGGTCCAAGCTATTCAAGACCTTTCACATAAAACTTTCTAGAAGCTAGGGCAGTGCTCCTTACCTTAAAGAAAGTCTCCCCGCGTCACTCGATCCACATAAGGTTGGTGATAGACAGCGAGGTAGTTGTGAGATACTTGAATCGACAAGGATCGAGGTCACCACCTCTCAACCAGGTGATGTTGGCCATCTTCCGATTGGCGGAAAAGAAGAAGTGGTATCTGTCGGCAGTTCACCTTCAAGAAGTCCGCAATGTGACAGCGGACGCTCTATCCAGGTTCACACTGATAGAGTTGGAATGGTCCTTAGACGCAGGATCATTCTCCTTCATTCTGAATCAGTCCCAGAACTGCAGATAGACCTCTTTGCGACGAAAGACAACAAGAAGTTGCCCCTGTACGTGCCCCGTACGAGGACCCCTTAGCGGAAGCAGTGGACGCGATGTCCCTCGACTGGAACAGATGGTCCAAGATTTATCTGTTCCCTCCTCACAATCTTCTGTTGAGGGTCCTCAACAAACTGAGATCCTTCAAGGGGTAGCGGCAATAGTGGCCCACAAGTGGCCGAACAGCGTGTGGTTCCTCCTGGCATTGGAACTGTAGCTGAAGTTTGTACCACTACCAGATCCAGTTCTGACCCAGCGAGTCCAGAAGTCAACTGTCTGCGCTTCATTACAGAAAACCCGGACCCTGCAGCTCATGATTTTCTCTCCCTAGCGGTGAGAAAGCGTTTCGGGATTTCGAAAGCCAGCATAGACTTCCTTGAGGAATATAAGTGCAAATCTACTAGAAGGCAATATGAGTCATCTTGGAGAAATGGGTGGCCTTTTGTCAAGGCGAAGAATCCGCAGGAGATCTTGACAGACTTCTGCTTATCTTTCTTCTCCACCTCCATGGTCAAGGATTGGCAGCTAACACGATTTCGGCGTGTAAATCTGCTTTGACAAGACCCATTCTATATGCCTTCCAGGTCGACCTAGGTAACGAGATCTTTAATAAAGTCCCGAAAGCCTGTGCTAGGCTCAGACCTTCAGCACCTCCAAAGCCCATTTCATGGTCTTTAGACAAGTTCTTCATTTCGCTTCTCTGTTGAGCAATGAAGAGTGTGCGTTAAAGGATTTGACTCAAAAAGTTATTTTCCTATTTTGCACTCGCGTCCGGGGCCAGGGTTAGTGAGATTGTAGCCTCTCGAGAGAGGCAGGTCGTGTTCAGTTCCTGGATGGGGGAGAACTGAACCTGTTTCCGGATCCTACGTTTCTCGCCAAGAATGAGTTACCCATCAACAGGTGGGGTCCCTGGAGAATCTGCCCTCTGAAAGAAGATGCATCTCCATGTCCAGTAGAATGCCTAAAGGTCTATCTTCATAGAACTTCAGACTTCAAGGGTGGTCAACTATTCAGGGGAGAAACATCAGGCTCAAATTTATCTCTGAATCAACTCAGAGCGAAAATCACATATTTTATTCACAGAGCGGATCCTGACAATACACCCGCAGGTCACGATCCGAGGAAAAGTTGCCTCATCCTTAAATTTCTTTAATTGTATGGATTTTGAACATCTCTGTTCATACACTGGCTGAAAGTCTTCCAGAGTGTTCTTTCGCCACTATGCGAAGCAAGTAGAGGAACTAAAAGAGATCTGTGGTAGCAGTGGGTCGCGGTGTTAACCCTACTGTTTAACTCTGCGAGGAACAGTGGTCTTAATTGGGACGATTAATTCCAGGGTGAGTGTGTAGTTACATACTGTACTACAAACTAAGTGAGGGCACGGTGTTGCCCATGCACACTGTTCCATTTCCGAAGGTGAACCTAGCATAAGTGCAGACATGTGTGCCGAGCGTTTCTAACGCTAATGTCATTGTTTTGTAATACAGGCTTTTATGACTTTGATACCTCGGTATCTTAAAAGTGGCATTTAATGTTTTTTCTTTCAGACAAACAAGCTCTGTTGACTATCATACTTATGCTTAAAGTTTTGGGTTATCCTCTTCTTATGTATATATATATATATATATATATATATATATTGTGGTTAACCTGTCTATTTATTGCCTGTCAATAATCTGGTTCTTGAGAACCTTGCGTCTCCTTCACCTGTGTCAATTTATTGGTATAATTGATCATTCTTTCTATGTACCTTATCTGGGATAATTCTAATAGAATTGTTCCTTTATGCAAGCTATGTTGCATTGGTTTTCCTCCTATGCGGATATAAAACCTTTGTCCAATACAAGTATTGTGCGGAGAACTGGTCGATATTTCATATTGACGCAGTGGTTCTTTACAAACTATGCTTTACTTAATATAGGGCGAGACCACTATATTAGCTTGCCTGGTATTCATACATAAGTATATGTACTCTTCGAGACTTTTCCAGAGTCTAGTAGGACTCTTCCCTGTAGGGGGCAGGAAGCTCTAACATGGTTTATAGTTAGTTGAAAAGATGTATAACGGTAACATCTTAGGTCTCTAGGTCTAGTCGACCGGGAAAAAATTACCTCCGGGGAGTACGGCACGTTCTGAGAATCCACAGATACAGTAATGCTCTGGTACACTTCCATCAGGACGACATGGCTTGAGCCCAAAAAACGGATTTTGAGCGAAGCGAAAAATCTATTTTTGGGTGAGATGGCCATGTCGTCCTGATGGACCCGCCCTTGCCTTTCTAAGAAAGGGCTGTAGGACCCCTCCCTACATACAGTATCTGTAGCACCTCGTGTACGCTACAAGGAATACAGATGGCGCCAGGATTGGCGCCAGGATTGGCGCCAGGCACGCATACGAATTGGAGGATAGGGAAGCCTTGGGAGCGGCTCCCCTTTTTCTTTCCCGAATTCGTATCTCGCCAATCACCTCCTACGAGACGAAATCTCTGTCCAGGATGTAGATTGCCATGTGGCGTGTCTAGAATACGTCCTCTGATATGTCGCGATATCCCTTTCACGAGGGATACTCGCTCCAGGAGTTAGAATTCTGGTACCTTAAGGTAAATTCTCTGGGAATATCGCCGTAGTTGTAATATACCCTAGGAAGCTACCCTATAGGAACTTCCATCAGGACGACATGGCCATCTCACCCAAAAATAGATTTTTCGCTTCGCTCAAAATCCGTTATATATATATATATATATATATATATATATATATATATATATATATATATATATGTATGTATATATATATGTGTGTGTGTGTATCATTTTATTTCGTATATATTTGTGATCTGCCTTACTTAATGCCATTTTTATATTATGTACATGTATAATGGTAGATGATTCAGGTTCATCTCCTGAGTGAGGATATGTGGAAGAGTATGTTGCATTAAATCTCATTTAAACTTCATTTGACTTAACCAGTAAATTTGATTTCGAGAGTGATATTTAGACGACAAAATATGGTAGTAGGTTGGTTAGGGCACCAGCCACCCGTTGAGATACTACCACTAGACAGTTATGGGATCTTTTGACTGGCCAGAATACTACATTGGATCCTTCTCTCTGGTCACGGTACATTTTCCTTTTGCTTACACACATGCGCTGAATAGTCTGACCTATTTTTTACATATTCTCTCTGTCCTCATACACCTGACAACACAGATTACCAAACATTTCTTCTTCGCTTAAGAGGTTACTGCATCGTAATTGTTCAGTGGCCAATTTTTTCTTGGTAAGGGTAGAAGAGACTCTTCAGCTAGGAGAAGGAAACTCCAATATCAAACCATTGTTCTCTAGTCTTGGGTAGTGCCATACCCTTTGTACCATGGTCTTCCACTGTCTTGAGCTCTCTTGCTTGAAGGTACACTCGAGCACACTATTCTATTTTATTTCTCTTCCTCTTTATTTTGTTAATGTTTTTACAGTTTATACTCATTATAATGTCGTTACTATTCTTAAAATATTTAATTTTTATTTTTCCTTTCCTCACTGGGCTATTTTCCATATTGGAGCCCCTGGGCTTATAGCATCCTGCTTTTCCAACTAGGGTTTTAGCTTAGTAAGTAATAATAATGATAATGATATATACAACAACAATAATAATAATAATAATAATAATAATAATAATAATAATAATAATAATAATAATGGAGTCGTAGTTAGGTCTACGGCGACTCTAAGCAGTAATGCTATAGATTATCAAAAATCGGGAGGTTAACCAAATTTGTTGTTATCC
>NC_090739.1:99944429-99964429 GCF_036898095.1 Palaemon carinicauda | reverse complement strand
TTGCTCTGGCGCCAGACCTCTGACGGGCGTGAGTTATACAAGATGATTCTAGAGTGGGTTCGTGGCGTGGCGTCATGTTGTGTAATGCTTGTCCTGGGCGCCTCTTGACCGTCAGGAACATTAAGGAGTATTGGTCCCTCTTAATATAAAGGACAAGTGTCAAGCGGGAGAGGCCAGACTAGACTCATACACTGCTGGTGTTTGAAGACATTTCAGCTACATCCACTGTAATCTGGAATTTGTTACTGAACTTGCAACGACATAATATCTTGAAGAAGATAAGGGAGTTCAAAATTTCATCTGTTCAACGTCAGAAGCTGTGTTCCTACATATCAAACTTTTACATCTGAAACGAAGCAACGTCATCTGTTCCTCGTTGCATAGAAGTTTGTGAAGTTAGCTCAAGACCTGCTTCTTCATGAGAACTTAGGTATATTATTGAGGATTGGTGTGCCGTGTGTATTCAGTGGATATTTTATAATACTGTAAATTCTTGTGTTAAATAATAAATATACTTAAATTTTATGTTTGCTGGCTATCATTTTCCTTTTCTCTTAGTGTTTTGCTATTGTTTCGTGATCCTTTTGAGTACAACATTGTGTACAACAGTTGAACGTAACATCGAGATGTTATATTTCCTCAAAAAAAAAAAAAAAAAAAAAAAAAAAAAAAAAAAAAGGATAACATGTAATAAAAATTACATCACTGAATACAAAACACATAAATTATACTCAATAATATTCATGTTCGTACAATTTAATAATTTATGGGGGCAACACACTTAGAGTTAACGAATATAAAGAAAATCTGCTTGTAGAATTCCATATTTCTCCATCTAGGTTACTTTACATGTAATTAGCCTAGATTAAAGGAGGTATATAACACAAAGATGTATTAAGTTATATTTAAGTCGTAGTTATAATCTCCCAGCTAAAGTCATTTCAGCGCAACATCCTGATTCTTGATCTTATTTTCTCGATATGAACTATTTGTATCAAAGGATTCATATCAAAGAAATATCTGCAATAGATACAGGTATGTTCCTGTCTTCATAAATACAAAGGGATAAACTAAACGCTTTGGTCTCGCTAAATTTTTATTTCCTCGATAATATTGTGCATAACTGCAAAACTCAACGCACAATAATATCGTTGCTTTCCTAAAACATTTGGAAGTTATCGGAACTCCGAGAAAATGTTTTCAGTAGTTTTCGCAGTGGGAGAAAAATGCAGTACGTCATTTCTTTTGCTGAGTTCCTGCGAAATTTCTCAGTTAGATTTTTGTTTGGTGGCCATAATCTCTCGAAGACAATTATTTTTTCGTTGTCATGCTTCAGCGTAAATTATTATTTGGTCAGTATCTTATGTTTAGATCTCAGTTTATTCCTTCACTAATTATCTTCGTCAAGAATGCTTTGCACATTCCATGGTGCTTCCAGTGAATAACCATTTTTCTTTTTCAACAGTCATAATACGTATAATAAACTATTCGTCGGTCACGCTACTTTATCTTGTGGTACATAGCTATAAATTTCTTAGCATAGGAGTTGAATATTAGGTACTATGATTTCATTAACGTTTTTTAAGTGTAAATTAATTGAGTGGTTGCTGATGATAATCCATTAAGCTTAACTGAGTCCTTATTCCCCAATGGTTTTGAAGGATTGCTTCTCTATTCATTTTTGCTCGGGAAAATAAAGGAGAATAATGAATCATGCAACCAGTAGGGTGTGATACTGAATAACAGAAAAACTACGTCAGTTAGAAGAGATTATATTATCGTTCATCTGGCAGAAAAGGAGGTATATCACACTCGTCCGATGTGTATTATATGCTGCTGATGCTAAGGAAGAGTCTGTAAAAGTTCATTTCTGATTAGGTCGATGAGGGAGGCTAATCTCTATAAGCACCGCTGTTACAAATGAGCCAGTCGATAGTTCTCCATTCTTTTCACATGATCAAACCATTTAATAGCTAACTTTTTTCGAAATTCTTTTAAGTATCTCTTGATTTCTCAAACTTTTTATACTCTGTTTGCCACAAATATAAAACGAACTACTAACCTTGAATGCTTCAACCTGTTTCCTGTCGCCCTTATAGATTGGATTTTCAGAGAAAATTATTTTTTTTTTTTCTCAATTTTGTCCTCATCCTGCTACCTTTCTTGCTGTAGCAATTTTATGGCTAGCCTCTTTTCCAAACACACCATAATCCATTATTTATAGCTTAAAGTCTTATATATACAGTATATATCATATTAATCTTTTCCCTATGTCTACCGTCACTATCAGTACTAGTTGTACCGCCTCCCTGGTTTTGTTCTAATCTCTCCTCCAGCAAAGATTTGTAAGTTTCTTCACTGGTTTAAGTAGTCTCCGGTTATCCCCAATCAATATTATATCACAGGAAAAAAAAAACAAAGATAATTCTATTTCAGAGTCCTTTCAGAAATCAGTATCTCATCCCCCAATTTTGATCGAATGAATACTTTCCGTTCTCTTCCTTTTCACATTATATCCTCAAGGATTTTAAACAATCATATAAAAATAGCAAACGCTTGCCCTAGACAAACTTTTAATCTAAACAATTCGCTGTCGAATCAGCTTCATAATATGTTTTTAATCTATCATACATGCTTTTAATGGACTTCATTTCGTATCTTTATTACCTTTCGCATTGTTTCTCCATTATTTTTTTTTCATAACTTATCGCAAGCCAATACAGCTTTATCCCTTTACTTGAAAACTTTCCCCATTATCGTTTCATAAAAAAACTGGATCTACGGACTCCTCCTACATTATGCTTCCCATACAAATCTATCTGTTATCTGTTACTTGGTTATTTTTCAAGGCCAAACAGTAATCTTGTAAATTTTCTTAATAGTTTAGGTACCGTAATGTTCTTTCAAATTCCAATATTTGTGATATATATATATATATATATATATATATATATATAGATATATATTTATATATATATATATATGTGTGTGTGTGTGTGTGTATAGAAAAATTTACACTATAAATGCATATATATTAATTTTATACACAGACACACACACACACATATATATATATGTATATATATATATATATATATATATATATATATATATATATATATATATATATATATATATATATATATATATATATATATATATATTCTGTCTATATATATGTATATGTATATACATATATATATATATATATATATATATATATATATATATATATATATATATATATATATGTATATATGAAGGTAATATCTGTGTCTGTGCGTGTGTTCCCTGTAAAAAGAGAGGTTAGAAAATGTACATTAAAACTAGAGTTGTATTCCTATGTAAAATTTTCCGAGGAAGATAATGCAAGTGGTTCCGTATCTCGAAGTGTCCCCTAAGGGAGCAATGGAGGCCAAAAATCCTCACCCTCTTAAAACTTCAGATATATCCAATTTAATATAAGAAATAACAGTGTATTCTTATGGAACATTTTCCAAGGAAGTCAATAGAAGTGATCCCGAATCTCTAAGTACCCCCTTAAGGGAGGTAGGGTGGGCAGAACCCCACCCACTTTAAACCCAAACATATACAATTCTGTGTAAAATCCAAAAGCGTGTTCTTATGTAAGAATTTCCGGGAAAGACAATGGAAGTGGTCTGAAATCTCTAAATCTCCCTGAAGAGAGCTATAGGGGCAAGCAGAAACCTCACCCTCATAAAAATGACATAGAGGGTACATTAATGCCAGCAAAATGGCCGCTACTATTTAATATGAGGACAAAAACCAAAGAAATTCTCGTCTTTGAAATAATCAACAAAGAATTACAGCACTAAGAAATCAGGAAAAAGAAATAAATGAATAACTCGACTTCAGACTAACAAACAGAGAATGATAGCTCTGCAAAACCAACAAACACAGGAAAAGGAAGAGAATAATTACCATATTGATAGTGTCAGGCATGCGGAAGTTAGAGCACGCCCATTCAATGCAGAACGATGGCGCCTTGGTACCTTCACCTATGACCCAAGATATCGGTCTGAAATAGAAGAGGTAGTACAAATCGGCTTGATGGAACGAAAATGTAATCACTGTGGTGCTGTGAAATGGAAGAATGAACCTCCTGGATTATACTGCTGTGGAAGGAAAGTTTGGCTCCCTTTATTACAAATAACATCACCTTAACTGAGGAGAGGTTTCATCTTCCCAGATGCAGTATTCACAAATGGAATAATTGGTGATAAGAGCGTCTAAGAGTTAAAAAGAACGAGTCATCACAAAGATAACATACAATGATCGACCAGTTGCATATACTAACATTACTCTTTTAATCCTACACCTTGGCTAAACCGGGTAACTATGTACACACAGATACATACACACACACACACACACACACACACATATATATATATATATATATATATATATATATATATATATATGTGTGTGTGTGTGTGTATGTGTGAATGTATCTATATATATACACACACACACACACACACATATATATATATATATATATATATATATATATATATATATATATATATATATATATATATATATATACATAAATATATATATATATGTATATATGTATATATACATATATATTTATACGTTTATATGTGCATATATCTGTGTATATATATAGATACACACACACACACACATATATATATATATATATATATATATATATATATATATCTACTGTATATATATACATACATATATTTGTATATATATATATATATATATATATATATATATATATATATATATATATATATATACTGTATATTCATATATACATATATAAGTGTAAGTATATATGTATGTATATATATGGGTATGTATATGTGTGCATATATATATATATATACATATATATACACACATATATATATATATATATATATATATATATATATATATATATATATATATATATATATAAATATATAAATACTGTATATATAAATACATACATATCACTATCGTCAGCCGTTGCAAGTCCACTGCAGAACAAAGGCTTCAGAGATATCCTTTGACTTGAGTCTGTATATGGTCCTTCTGTGCTAGTCCACGCCGGCAAACTTTATTAGTTTGTCAATCCATCATCATCTCTCCCTTACCCAGGTTCTTTTACAATTCATCTACTGTCTGTCATTCTCATTATTTATCCTACCCATGACCATTTCTTTTGCTTACATGTTATTAGAATATCCTCTACTTTAGTTTGCTCTCTTATATAATTTACTCTTTTTTTCTGACTCTTGGTGTTATTTCCATTATTATTCTTTCCATAGCTCTTTGAATTGTAACTAGCTTCTGACCCAAGGATTTAGTATGGCTTCAAGTTTCTGATGCATAAGTTAATAAGATACAATCATCACAATAAATACTTTTCTTTCTAGAGAAAGTGCCATTTTACGTTTCATAATCTCATTTTGTTTACTAAAGGCTCCCCATTCCATGCTTGTCCACTTTTTTTATTTCGGTCTCGTATCCTAGGGGGAACACTTACTCTCTGGCCTAAGTACTTATATTCATTAATAATCTCTATCGCCTTGTCCAATACTCTTATTTGTTGTCTCTCTGCATTTCCATTGAACATTATCTTAGTTTTACTCATATTGACTTCCAGTCCTTCCTTTTCTGCTTTCTCTATTTAAATCTTCTATTATGTTTTGTAATTCATTCCATAATTCACTAAACAAAATTATATTATGTGTATATCCTCAGTATTTAAGGTACTCGTCATTAATATTTATTCCTACATTTTCCCAATCTAAATTCTTAAAAACATCTTCTAAGCAAATTATGAATAGTTTAGGAGAGATAAGGTCTCCCCGTCTATCTCCTTTTTCAATCGGAATTTTGTCAATACCTTCATGAAATTTTAGGATTGCTGTAATTTATATATATATATATATATATATATATATATATATATATATATATATATATATATATATATATATATATATATATATATATATATATATATATCTTCAAGTGTTTCAACATAACATTCTTCTATTTCTAGTTTGACAGAATCAGAAGCTCTCTAATAGCCCAAGGATGATGTACATATAGTTTGTTATACTCCGTTGATTTTCCCATTAGCTGGTTAATTACATGGATATGTTCAGTTGTTGAATATCCACTTCTAAAGCCTGTCTGCTCTCATGGTGTATTGCCAAGCTGTCTTTCTATTTGGCCTAATTACGGAGATTAAACTTATTAAACGGTAATTTTTCAAGTCTTTTTGTATCGGCTTTTTTGTGAATTAGTATAATCATAAAGTTTTTCCAAGCTGCAAATATAGAGAATTCTTGCAGACATTTAGTGTAAATTTCATGGAGTTTAACTACTTTAACTCTCTTCTATCTATTATTAAATCAATTGTTAGAGCATCTGCTTTGCCTCTTCATGCATATACATATACATAAAAATATTTATAAATATTCATATATATATATTTATATATATATATATATATATATATATATATATATATATATATATATATATATACTGTATATATATATATATATATATGATAAAATTATACGCATAACAATCTATACACACACACACACACACACACATATATATATTTTTGGGCTCAAGCCATGTCGTCCTGATGGAAGTTCCTATAGGGTAGCTTCCTAGGGTATATTACAACTACGGCGATATTCCCAGAGAATTTACCTTAAGGTACCAGAATTCTAACTCCTGGAGCGAGTATCCCTCGTGAAAGGGATATCGCGACATATCAGAGGACGTATTCTAGACACGTCACATGGCAATCTACATCCTGGACAGAGATTTCGTCTCGTAGGAGGTGATTGGCGAGATACGAATTCGGGAAAGAAAAAGGGGAGCCGCTCCCAAGGCTTCCCTATCCCCCGATTCGTATGCGTGCCTGGCGCCAATCCTGGCGCCATCTGTATTCCTTTTTGCGTAGCTTAACAACTCGGTGTTTTTTCCTGTTTTTCTCGCAAATCTTGGATTTATTCTGCTTTTCATGGCTTCTTCCTCTTCGTCGGCCTCTGATAAGTTGAGTATAGTGTCTGTTATGTATAAATGTAGGCTCTTGGTAAAATTTTGAGTGATTAATAGGATTAATCTTTGATACAAGAGCCGTAGCCTACCAGAGGCGTCTTGGACGCTGTCGCTCGCTAGGTATAAGTTAGATAGTCAGAGCGACATTCCTGGTTGTTTTGCTTTAATAAATTTTAGCTATTTAGCATTACATAGGATTTCCTTTCGTGCTTAGTATTATTTGGCGAAGTATTCGCCATTCTGGCCTACGCTAGGCCATGTAGCCTAGTCGTTTGGTCCTAGTACTTCATGCATGATTATGGTTTTTCCGAGTGTAATTAAAATTTTATTGAAGCTTTAGGCTATATTTTATACATTTTAGACTATGTGGAATATTTCCAAGATAGTATACGAGAGAGTTTCGGTGAATTAGGTAATCGATTCTCTTGGTGCCTAGGCTAGTTGCTTATGGAGCCTTAGTATACTTTATCATACTCCCCGGTTGCTTTCTTTTCTTCGGAGAAGGTATGCAATCCCTTTCCCTCTGTTTAAGCCTCGGGCTTATCCCTAAGTGGTTTTTTCCGAATTTATTTTCGATAAAACTATACTAGGGTGTTACTGTACCTTCCTGTTCCTGTAGTTATGGTTCAAGAGGGACAGAACAACAGAGTTTTTAGTCTGAGTCTGTGTTGTCTGGCTTGGGGTGAGTCCCCCTCGCTGACCTAACACATACAAAGGGAGCTTAGCTCCCTTAGGTCACTACCGAAGGTTTCTGTGGATATGATTCCTTCTTTTGTGATCTACCAAACTAGTCCTGTTGCTGTTCTCGCGGGAGGATAAGTTCTTCCCTTGGGAGTAGCAACGCCTTCCTTGCTTTGGTGCTTTGGAAGCTGGCAAGTATTGCTGGCCTTTCCCCTTAGATCTCCCTTAGGCTAAGATAAGTTTCTTGGCTGCGGGTGATCTGTCACTAAAGCAAGGTTGGCAGGACCCTCTTGTCCCTTCCCCCTCTTTCTTTATACTGTACTGTACGTCGTTCTACATCTGGACCTAGTATAGGTTAGGATGTGGAATTGACTCAGCCCCTTGCCGGCCGGCAGAGCTGGCCGGCAGGGGTCTTACTGTACTGTACGTCGTTCTACATCTGGACCTAGTATAGGTTAGGATGTGGAATTGACTCAGCCCCTTGCCGGCCGGCAGAGCTGCTGGCCGGCAAGGGTCTTATGTTTTCGAGTGCTGCCCGGACCTCTCTTGGTCCCTCATCCATGCCTGCCGGCAGAGCCGGACGGCATTGGTCAAGGAAGCCTGAATTAGTTTCTCCCCTTCCTTATATGCACTCTTTCGGTTGCCGGGCTTGGAGGTTGTGTACACTCTTATCCCGACATCCATTCTATTTTTCTTCTAAGTGCTGTACCTGTCCCGGCTGCCGGCCTATGAGGCCGGCAGCCGGGCAGGTGTAGTCCTCTGGTTCTTTTGCTGCCGGCTGGCATCGGTCTTGTACCTTTGCCGGCCGGCTTATGTCAGCCCTTGTCTGCCGGTCACCGAGAGTGTGGCCGGCAGCTGGGTACTACCTTGTGTAGTTGCTGGCCGGCAGCCATTGCCGGCCAACACTGGCTGTTACCGGCCGGCAGTTGCTGCCGACCGGCACAGGCATTTGAACCAGAGTGCTGCCGCCTTATAGCTGTTAAGTAGTATACTTTAAAGCTAGTTGTGGTGTGTGCCGGCCGGCAAAGGCAGGCCGGCACACATCCCTCTATACTGTACTAGTATTCTTCAGTATAACATATACAGTAAGAAGAAAACTAGGGTAAGGGTTTTGGTACAGCACTGTGTCTTCTAACACTATTGTTTTTTCTTGCACATCCCTTTGCTGTTGCCCTACAGATAGGAAGCTGAGTTCTTCCCTGTCTATTATCCAGGATTTTAAAATCATTGCTTAGGTGTGAGCTCCACCTGTTTCCTCTGGAAACCTTGCATTGGTTACTCTAGAAGAGATAAACCATTTTGATTTTATTATCTGGAAGGCTGCAACAATGGGTTGTGAGGGAAACACAAGTGTGTGTCTTTCCTTTCTGAATTGTTATGCTATACTATGCATATCCAGTGATACATAGTTCACTTGATACTCATGGAAATTTCTTCTCTTTACAGAAGGACACTCCGAAGTGGGGAAGTGCTTTCTGCAATGTCAGCAGCAAGAACCTCTGCGGACATGAGTTTTGTAGGAGACACGCAGCATACGCTGTCTCCAAGGATGATCTCCGGTATTGGGACCCTCAGGTATGTACTGTGTGCACTAACCTGATGACTGAGACATTTAAATAGCTAGGAAGAAGCTTCATTCCTGGGTAAGGGGCTTCCAAAAGAACACTTCTGGCCCTTATCTTCCAAGTGAGAAGATGAGGGCGTATCCTTTCCCTAAGGCATCAGCTGATGCAGTGATTCCCCAGCCTCAAGAGGAGATCCCCTAAGTTCAGATCCAGGTGGATGCTGAAGTCGCAGTCGCGATGCAAGACATCCAGCTAGATGACAGGATGTCTGATGTGGACGGGTGTCAGGAGGAAGACCTCCTGGCAGAAGCCCAGGATGAAGTTCAAGCCCCTCTATATCGGCCGGTCTCCCAGTATAGCTGGGACAGGCCCTCTCTTCTATTGTTGGAATGATCCAACAAATGCAGAAGGAGAATCAGGAGAAGGCGGCTGCAATGGAACTGCGAATGCAGTGCCTTGCAGAATCACATGGGCCCCAGAAAAAGCTCAATGTGAAAGACCTTCCCTTGTGCTCAGATGCTAACCCATGGAGGTATGCTGAGCACATGCCGATGACGACTGGAAAGATCGTCATCTCGGATAAGCTGGGCTCAGTTCCCCTGGAGGGTGGAATTCTGGCCCAGCAAGGCATCATATCCGGACTGTTATGTCCGGCTGAGGAAGGAACCAGCTTCAAAGGAGGAGACAGAGCCGAAGGAGGTCATAGTGATGGACCATGCTAAGGCTCAAGCTCTACTTTCATCCTCGATGAAAGAGAGGGGCTTCTCTAACTCAAAGGTAGCCGCATTGAATAGGAAGCTCCCTTCCTTTGTGTCCTCGCCTACTAGAGCCTTCCCCTTTTTACAGAAAGGGTTTCTGGCTGTACTAAAAGCAATCGAGGCCAGCAAGTCTTGTCCCTCCCTAGAGGAGTGTAAACCCTTGTCGCTGGCCCTGCCTATGGACCACAAAGACTGGAAGGACGTCCATCTTACGTTCTCAGTGGGAAAGTTGGAGGCTGATATTGCCGGACGTCAGTTCGGCAAGGACCTCCCTAAGCTGTCTGACTTTCTTTTGCGAAGTGAGTTCGATACAAAAGAAAGACTGTCTGCCTCAATGTCTCTTCAGACTACTCTTGAGACGATGGCAAGTGACCCCAAGGTCCATGAAATGTTCATGGTAGTGGCCAAGCCTCATCTGGCCACAGTGACGAAGGACCTTTATGGCTTCGTCAAGGCAAGGAGAGCTTGTAGGGAGTTCGTGTTTACCTCGGCTACGGTGAGGCACGAGCCAAAGAAACTAATCTCCTCCAACATTTGGGGAAAAGACCTTTTCCCTACCGACTTGGTCAAAGAAGTTGTTGATAAGGCCGCCTTGGAGAATAGAAACCTTCTCCAGAAGTGGGGCCTGGCTATCAAAAGAAAGTCTTCCCCGGATGAGGGTCCTCAACCAAAGAGGAAGACTATGAGGACTAGGCTACCGTCTCGGCTAGCCAAGCCTTTTAGACAGCAACAGCAACTGCAATTGCCATTGCCCCCAGTGCCCCAGATCGTGGCAAAAACCCCGACCACCTTTCAGTGGGTACCCCAGGCCGTGTCGACACAGTCCACGGCATTCACCCCAGCGTTCGAAAGGCAGTCTACTTCCTTTCGAGCAAAGCCTAGAGGAGCAGCCAGAGGCTCGTCTAGATGCCCCTCAAGGGGAAGGGGATTCAGGGGTGGTCGTGGTCAGGAAGGCAAGACCTCAGGACGGCAGTCCAAGTGAGGTGATACCGGTAGGAGGGAGACTTCTGAAATTTCGGGATCGGTGGACCTTCGATCCCTGGGCCCACAGCCTACTCAAGAATGGACTGGGCGGGAGCTGGTACAGCACTCCACCCCCGTGCCTTCAGTTTTTCCAACACTCCACCCCCGTTATGGAGGAGTACGTTCAAGAACTGTTGGAGAAAAAAGGTGATCCGAAGGGTGAAGCCCATCAATTTCTAAGGGAGGCTGTTTTGTGTTCCCAAGAAAGACTCGGAAAAGCTCAGAGTCATTCTGGACTTGTCGCCACTCAACAAGTTCATAGTGAATTGCAAATTCAAAATGCTAACACTGCAACACATAAGGACCTTACTGCCCAAGAGGGCATATTCCGTCTCTATTGACTTGTTAGACGCCTATTGGCACATTCCAATTAGCCATCGACTCTCCCCCTACCTAGGTTCAGGCTACAACGAAGACTATACGCCTTCGGAGCCATGCCATTCGGGCTAAACATAGCCCCAAGGATTTTTACGAAGCTTGCGAGCGTAGCTCTCAAACAATTACGCCTAAAGAAGGGAATTCAGGTAGTAGCCTACCTGGACGACTGGTTGGTGTGGGCAGCATCCGAGACAGAATGCTTGCAAGCTTCCAGTCAAGTGATCCAGTTCCTAGAGTACCTAGGCTTCAAGATCAACAGAAAAAGTCTCGACTTTCTCCATCTCAAAAGTTCCAGTGGCTGGGAATCCACTGGGACCTTTTGTCACACCGTTTCTCCACCCCGGCGAAGAAAAGGAAAGAGATAGCGGGTTCTGTCAAGAGACTTCAAGATTCCGAAAGGATATAAAGACACGAGCAGGAGAGAGTACTGCGCTCTCTCCAGTTTGCTTCGGTGACAGACCCAGTGCTAAGAGCACAGCTAAAGGATGCAATCGGAGTTTGGAGAAGTTATGCATCAAACGCGTGAAGAGATCTGAGAAGACCAGCCGCTTCGGCTAAGTACTCTTCTCAGGCATTGGTCCCAAACCAGACATCTAAAGAAGTTGGTTCTTCTTCAGCCACCTCCCCCGTCGGTGACGATTCACTCAGACGCCTTGAAGGAGGAATGGGAGGTCACTCTCATTGGAAAAAAGTCCAGGGGACTTGGTCCAGGCTATTCAAGACCTTTCACATAAAACTTTCTAGAAGCTAGGGCAGTGCTCTTACCTTAAAGAAAGACTCCCCGCGTCACTCGATCCACATAAGGTGGTGATAGACAGCGAGGTAGTTGTGAGATACTTGAATCGACAAGGATCGAGGTCACCACCTCTCAACCAGGTTATGTTGGCCGTCTTCCGATTGGCGGAAAAGAAGGAGTGGTACCTGTCGGCAGTTCACCTTCAAGGAGTCCGCAATGTGACAGCTGACGCTCTATCCAGGTTCACACCGATAGAGTCGGAATGGTCCTTAGACGCAGGATCATTCTCCTTCATTCTGAATCAGTCCCAGAACTGCAGATAGACCTCTTTGCGACGAAAGACAACAAGAAGTTGCCCCTGTACGTGCCCCGTACGAGGACCCCTTAGCGGAAACAGTGGACGCGATGTCCCTCGACTGGAACAGATGGTCCAAGATTTATCTGTTCCCTCCTCACAATCTTCTGTTGAGGGTCCTCAACAAACTGAGATCCTTCAAGGGGGTAGCGGCAATAGTGGCCCACAAGTGGCCGAACAGCGTGTGGTTCCTCCTGGCATTGGAACTGTAGCTGAAGTTTGTACCACTACCAGATCCAGTTCTGACCCAGCGAGTCCAGAAGTCAACTGTCTGCGCTTCATTACAGAAAACCCGGACCCTGCAGCTCATGATTTTCTCTCCCTAGCGGTGAGAAAGCGTTTCGGGATTTCGAAAGCCAGTATAGACTTCCTTGAGGAATATAAGTGCAAATCTACTAGAAGGCAATATGAGTCATCTTGGAGAAAATGGGTGGCCTTTTGTCAAGGCGAAGATTCCGCAGGAGATCTTGACAGACTTCTGCTTATCTTTCTTCTCCACCTCCATGGTCAAGGGTTGGCAGCGAACACGATTTCAGCGTGTAAATCTGCTTTGACAAGACCCATTCTATATGCCTTCCAGGTCGACCTAGGTAACGAGATCTTTAATAAAGTCCCGAAAGCCTGTGCTAGGCTCAGACCTTCAGCACCTCCAAAGCCCATTTCATGGTCTTTAGACAAGTTCTTCATTTCGCTTCTCTGTTGAGCAATGAAGAGTGTGCGTTAAAGGATTTGACACAAAAAGTTATTTTCCTATTTTGCACTCGCGTCCGGGGCCAGGGTTAGTGAGATTGTAGCCTCTCGAGAGAGGCAGGTCGTGTTCAGTTCCTGGATGGGGGAGAACTAAACCTGTTTCCGGATCCTACGTTTCTCGCCAAGAATGAGTTACCCACCAACAGGTGGGGTCCCTGGAGAATCTGCCCTCTGAAAGAAGATGCATCTCTATGTCCAGTAGAATGCCTAAAGGTCTATCTTCATAGAACTTCAGACTTCAAGGGTCGTCAACTATTCAGGGGAGAAACATCAGGCTCAAATTTATCTCTGAATCAACTCAGAGCGAAAATCACATATTTTATTCGCAGAGCGGATCCTGACAATACACCCGCAGGTCACGATCCGAGGAAAAGTTGCCTCATTCTTAAATTTCTTTAATTGTATGGATTTTGAACATCTCCGTTCATACACTGGCTGGAAGTCTTCCAGAGTGTTCTTTCGCCACTATGCGAAGCAAGTAGAGGAACTAAAAGAGATCTGTGGTAGCAGTGGGTCGCGGTGTTAACCCTACTGTTTAACTCTGCGAGGAACAGTGGTCTTAATTGGGACGATTAATTCCAGGGTGAGTGTGTAGTTACATACTGTACTACAAACTAAGTGAGGGCACTGTGTTGCCCATCCAGACTGTTCCATTTCCGAAGGTGAACCTAGCATAAGTGCAGACATGTGTGCCGAGCGTTTCTAACGCTAATGTCATTGATTTGTAATACAGGCTTTTATGACTTTGATACCTCGGTATCTTAAAAGTGGCATCTAATGTTTTTTCTTTCAGACAAACAAGCTCTGTTTACTATCATACTTATGCTTAAAGTTTTGGGTTATCCTCTTCTTATGTATATATATATATATATATATATATATATATATATATATATATATATATATATATTGTGGTTAACCTGTCTATTTACTGCCTGTCAATAATCTGGTTCTTGAGAACCTTGCGTCTCCTTCACCTGTGTCAATTTATTGGTATAATTGAGCATTCATTCTATGTATCTTATCTGGGATAATTCTAATAGAATTGTTCCTTTATGCAAGCTATGTTGCATTGGTTTTCCTCCTATGCGGATATAAAACCTTTGTCCAATACAAGTATTGTGCGGAGAACTGGTCGATATTTCATATTGACGCAGTGGTTCTTTACAAACTATGCTTTACTTAATATAGGGCGAGACCACTATATTAGCTTACCTGGTATTCATACATAGATATATGTACTCTTCGAGACTTTTCCAGAGTCTAGTAGGACTCTTCCCTGTAGGGGGCAGGAAGCTCTAACATAGTTTATAGTTAGTTGAAAAGATGTATAACGGTAACATCTTAGGTCTCTAGGTCTAGTCAACCGGGAAAAAAAATTACCTCCGGGGAGTACGGCACGTTCTGAGAATCCACAGATACAGTAATGCTCTGGTACACTTCCATCAGGACGACATGGCTTGAGCCCAAAAAACGGATTTTGAGCGAAGCGAAAAATCTATTTTTGGGTGAGATGGCCATGTCGTCCTGATGGACCCGCCCTTGCCTTTCTAAGAAAGGGCTGTAGGACCCCTCCCTACATACAGTATCTGTAGCACCTCATGTACGCTACAAGGAATACAGATGGCGCCAGGATTGGCGCCAGGCACGCATACGAATCGGGGGATAGGGAAGCCTTGGGAGCGGCTCCCCTTTTTCTTTCCCGAATTCGTATCTCGCCAATCACCTCCTACGAGACGAAATCTCTGTCCAGGATGTAGATTGCCATGTGACGTGTCTAGAATACGTCCTCTGATATGTCGCGATATCCCTTTCACGAGGGATACTCGCTCCAGGAGTTAGAATTCTGGTACCTTAAGGTAAATTCTCTGGGAATATCGCCGTAGTTGTAATATACCCTAGGAAGCTGCCCTATAGGAACTTCCATCAGGACGACATGGCCATCTCACCCAAAAATAGATTTTTCGCTTCGCTCAAAATCTGTTATATATATATATATATATATATATATATATATATATATATATATATATATATATATATATACGTGTGTGTATGTGAGTGTCTGTCTCTGTCTATGTGTATGTAACATGATGCTCTATCTAGCTAGAGAGATGAAGAGGAACGACAAATAGTAGTAAAGTAGTTTATAAATTTTTATAAAAGAGAACCTTAGGATTAGAGGTAAGCAAGAGAAGTGATGATTTTTAATGGAAAGCAGAAAGATGAATGAATTAATCTTCATGTAGATTGGGGAAGAATTGTTATAGTCGATTCACATTTGAATTAGACGTACGAATAATGGATAATGGCTAGATTGGAGATGCAGTGAATCAAAGAATAGGAAAAACAAAAAAGGTAGCTGATTATATGCAAATGGCTGGAGAGAGACTTCAACTGTCAGAGGGAACTATGCAGGGAATGGGACTGTTGAGCCAACTTTCCTTCATAAAAGATAAGTTTGGATGTTAAGCAATGATAAAGGAAAGAAAGGTTTAAGCTGCGGAAATTTACTATTTCCTTTATATCAGTAAGAAATATGCAAATTTGTAAATGTGGTAAAAGAAAAAAATGTTAGCTCAGAGTTGAGGGTGAATAAGGGAACTTTGAAGCTGTCCCGTCGTACACAAAGGATAGATGAAAATGTGATAGTGTGTAGGATAAAGAATTCAGCAACACTTGGACGCAAGGAGTGAGAGGGGTCTAAATGGTTAAATAAAAGTAGTAAAAGAGGTTTTTGGAAAGAAAAGGCCATAACCAAAAAGTAAGAGCAAGCACGTATGCGAGATAAAGGAGACTAGTTCATCGTGTGTTTGGTAGTTGTGCAAGCTGTAGATGAACATTTGTAGGTGCTTGATTAGATTCTTCCTTTTATCCCGTTATAGTTATTCTGACTCCGTATTCTAGAAAAGCATCGTTGCTCCTTCTAGGATTCACAAAAAAAGTTATTCATGTTAGCTACTTAGAAAAAAAAAAATTAGTTATCACTGTATAGAATTACATTTCTAAGTATAAGATTCTTTCAACAGTAACATTATAGAAATGAAGAAAAATAAATTTATTACAGCTGGTTTTCTCCAAGCATGTGGAAATTGGATTACCAGTAGATTTATCTTATCAGACGGTAATTCTTTATCTCGACAGGGGAACGATATCATTTCGACACCAATATTTAGTGACAGTTTCTAGGAGGATGTAAACACGACTCCTAGGTGGCAGTTGATCTATTTAAAACATAGAATTTTCAATACCACCTATCCCTTTTCGCTAGATTTTATAAGTACTTCCATATATAAAGCGCTAGCAGTGTTAACACTCTATTCAGTGCATTATTCTTCTATTCCTCCTTTTTCTAGGATGTCAAATCCCTTTTGTTCTCTCTCTCTCTCTCTCTCTCTCTCTCTCTCTCTCTCTCTCTCTCTCTCTCTCTCTCTCTCTCTCTCTCTAAATTCCTAAATTATAGTTGTCTTTCTCGAACCAACCCTCTCAATTTCCTGTACCCTTTCACGATGCAAGTTATCCTAAGTAACATTAAGGTCCTATAATAGTCACAATCACCTCGACCAACTTAGATGTTAACCAAATTTGATGATCACGGATTCCTATCGCCCATTTCTTTGAAATTTTTCCTTAAGCAGAAACATTTTATAGACCCTGGACAGTCACGCAATGCCACTAACAATATCATTCAGTGGACTTTCCAGTCTTCCAGCTTTTTACTGTCTGCCAGGGTCATTTTACATTAATATTACTCTCTTCCTATCTTGAGTTATCATGATCTGTCTCTTTTTCTAGCATACAAGCCTGGAATAAGTTACGGTATAATTTTTTGTTTCATTCTTCAGTTATACAAAGAGAGAGAGAAATTATTTTCACGCGGACTTTCTGACTGCTTCTATTTACCTCCTAAGATTGATAAACTTTTTTCATCTGTCTTCTCTTCTTAAATTGTTCTGTCTCCGTTTTCTGTCACACCTAGTTTGCTTTATTATATATAAACCTTGTTTTGAATAAGACTTTTATAGCTAGAGTAACTTAATACCTTAATTTTAGTGCATTTCTTTTCATCATTGCTGCCATCGACTAAATCTAAGATTTTTTCATCACATTTTCCTCCAGATTTTTAAATATGATTTATTTTTGGAAACCATTAACTTAAAGTTGCTGAAACTTATTTCAAACTGTTTACATAAAACATTCTTTATTTTTAACCACTTGACCCACTACAAATCTAACACTTAAGATTGCAATAGTTCTGTCATATTCATTAGCATTTAGAAAATAAAACGTCACCGTATCTCATTTCTAAACCCAACCAGGCCCATGGTTACTTTCTTTATAAAAGCATATATCTGTCTCGTTGTTTTTCTTATTTCAGGCTCACGCTATGCTCTTAATTAGTGTTCCTGACGTTTCTCTCAATTTCATCTCTGTAATTCATGTACTAATATTCATTTGCTCTTTGATGTGTTTCTTTACTGTCCTCTTGCCTTGTAGCTTTCCTTGTATTTGGTATGACCACAGTTTCTTTAATGGGTATATGGCAGTGCTTGCATGGTTGTATCTATGAAAGAATTTATATATATATATATATATATATATATATATATATATATATATATATATATATATATATATTTATATATATATATACGGTATATATATACATATATATATATATGTATATATATATATATATATATATATATATATATATATATATATATATATATATATATATATATATATATATTTATATATATATACATATTTGTCTCGGGATACCATTCGAAATTTAAGAGAAATTAGAGTTCCAAAACTGGCATACCAAAATATACTATAAATTAGGATATTCTTGCAGGTTTATGGAATATATCCAACCTAACTCCAGCTTCCAAACTCTTTGAATATTATTTTCTTTGATACTTATATTTTCATTTGCGTCTGGAGAATTGATTCGTAGGGTAAAGAATCTAATTTTGTGAATTGAAACCATTTTTTGTTACTTTCAAAGACAAATGGGGATGTGATAAGATCATTTCAAAATGCTTGAACTAATTTGTTAAATTTTTGGAAAACCGGCTTTCTTTTGATTGATGGGAAAATCTCATCCACGTACATCTATCATCATTTCCACATAATATTTGTAAAGAAATATCACAAACCTAGTTTATTTCATTTTATACAGTATTCTTCATTTTGATGATATAACTGCAACCTCAAAGAATATCCCTTTATTTTTTTTTTGTATTTCGAAGAAACATTTGCATAAATAAGATGCAGTCGGATTTCTTTACTTCTTCAATTGGAAGACGTTTTTGTTCCCTTGCCAGTGATGGTTTCAACATTTGGAAGTCCAATTTTCCCTGGTCGCCTTCTCGCCGGATCAGTAGGTTAGTCATCAAGAAAAATTGCGTTCTCTTTTTTCCTATTTCTCAGCAAAAACATCTTGAGCTTTCTATCATTCTCAGTTTGCAGGGCTCACGAGGCTCTTAAATCTCAGAAGAGGATCAGGCTTATTCTGGATTGAATTTTTAAAAGATCCCTTGATGGCTTTATGTACATACATATGGGCTTCCGGGGTTATCTTTCTTTTTGTTTAAATGCTGTTTTATTTTCTACTACTGCAGGATCACTTAAGACTACTTTATTGACCCTTGACATTGAATCCGATTGTCATGTCCGGATCATAAGTGTGGGTCTTACTTGGCATTCAATTTAGGCAAGGATCGAATCGACACGGCCATT
This sequence comes from Palaemon carinicauda, assembly GCF_036898095.1. Taxonomy (NCBI): domain Eukaryota; kingdom Metazoa; phylum Arthropoda; class Malacostraca; order Decapoda; family Palaemonidae; genus Palaemon; species Palaemon carinicauda. The sequence continues at coordinate 99,945,358 of NC_090739.1, read as the reverse complement.
ATCTCCTCTTCGGTGAAAATTTTGTTTTCTACCTTAGGCCTTTCCCAGCCCGCTCCTCAGTCATTTTACTGCTAAAATCCAGTTCTTCAGAGTCATGTTTCCTCATCAAAAGAGAAGAAACCTTTCTCTAGAAACCTAATAATAAAAAACAGATTTTTCATTATAGTTTTTCACAAGTTTTGCAAGCTCCAATATTATCCTCTTTTATCCTGATAATTATATACAATAGTCATTTGAGGAAAAAATCTACAGCTCGTTATACTCTTCGTTAAACTACTTTTGGCAGCAAATTCATTTCTTCTGCTTTTTGTAACTTCCTTTTCAATTTCAAAGTTTTCCTTGATACTCTCTCTCAATCTTTTTTTTTTTTTTTTTTTTTTTTTTAAACATTGATGTATCAGCTAGTGCCATTCCTTTGGGAGCTTGTTAAAACGGCTGACATGCGTTTCTATTCCTTCCATACTTGTTAAAGCCTTTATCAAAGATATACTACTGCAATTCTACCTTTTGTCTTTTGTATCTTAAATTTGATCTTGTTGATGCTACAACATCTGCAATATTTCTCATCTCCCCTACACCTACTCTTCTTCTTGGCGTTACAGTAGCCTTATCAAGTCTACCAATTGTAGTAATGCTCTTGTTTAAGATTTTCTCCTGCATTGCATAGGTTATTTATCTTTGGATCTCTTTTCCCCGGGTAATCCCGCAATTTTTATCCTCGGTTTACGTAAAACTTTAGAGAAGTTTAAAGTAAGATATCAGAATTAAAGAAAATGTTGGATTTGACTCCGATATTAGCATTTTATGTTTACATGCTCCTTAAAATTTCTATTGGAAAGATTCTATAGTTCAATCAGTCAAATTTGCATAAAAATTTGTGAAACCTTGTCCAAAAAATGTAATAATGATCTCTTCTACCCAGTTATAAA
>NC_090739.1:99924429-99939429 GCF_036898095.1 Palaemon carinicauda | reverse complement strand
ATTACTTAGCTTACGTAGAAATGTGGATGAAAAGGTTCTATATGACATGTGAGGATGAATAAGTGGAAAGAAATGTAATTTATTGGGAAAGACAGCACATGAAGAGAGGTTCTGAAGCCGTATGAAATTGAAATATAATTATTGAATATAAACCCTCAGAAAGCCTATAAGAAAAACACCTTCATACATCATGGAACGTAAAAAGAAAACATGAGGATGAGAAGAAAGAGTGATATCCGTTTAAGAATGGATAATTCAAGATAAAACTCAATATAGATAGAAATTAGTTGCATATGTCAAAAGGTACCACTCAGGTACTTATAGAAAGGCGAGGTCAATGTAACTAACAGTATTCAATAAGATAACGAGCTTATATACAAACAGTCGAGGGCAACAATGGTGCCAAATTCCAGCAATGTGAACCATGCAATGACAAGCTTAAATGTGTTTTTTTTTCCTATCATCAGTGCGGGGGAAGGAAGAGATACAGAAGAAGCAATAAAATTATAGCGTGTGAGCATGTATGACACACTTCCGGTACATGGCTCTCTTCTCTTAAAAAAGTGAGGCGAATTGTAGACAGAAGATACGCAGGTTTTAGGGGATCAATGGACACCCATTCTTCTTTGCCACAAAGACTGGGTTTGTGATGGATAACGAGAAAACGGCACATACAAGGGGGCATCATTGGTGGCTTGCTAGTGTCAGTGCAAATGAAGACATCAGTTGCAGTGTTTAAATATTTTGGTATGAGTTGTTTTTCTAGGGCTTGTAAGTCTGGCAGCACGTAGTAAATTTTCCCACAACCTGACATAGGTGCAGGAGATTGTCGGAGGAGGTTACAGACAGTAAAAGTTCAGCAGGGATGACTAATAAGTCGACATACATAATCTCAACTGCTGAGACATCCATGGCGTCCTTAAGAGTTGTCTTTAATCTCAGGACGACCCAGGGGACCTGAGTAAGCCTATTGCAGTCATTGCAGCAGAACATCAGAGCTGTTTTAATGGTGCGAGGAAAACGTTCAATTATTCCGTTGGCTGCAGGGTTGTAGGCGCTTGCCAAATGTAGGGTAATACCCATGAAGCTCACTAATTCTGTCCCCAATTGAGAGGTGAAAGCAGTACCCCTGTCAGAAATAATATGCTCATGGATATCAAATCCCGCTATCCACCCTGAGAGTAAGGTGGACGTACATGAGGCAAACGTTGCAGTTTGTATGGGGATGGTTTCAGGCCAACGAGTGGAGCGGTCAATGATGATAAACACGTAATGGTGCCCTTGTGATGCGGGTAGGGGACCAACTACATCGACATGAATGTGGACAAAACGACGCTGAGGTTAAGGAAAGGTGCCCACTCCTGAATCTGTGTGTTCATGTACTTTTGAAGTTTAGCATGAAGTACAGGCACAGAATCAGTCCTTAGCATCCTAAGCAATGCCGTGCCAAACGAACTTTGTCTTCAGTAGCTGTACGGTAGATCAATGTGAGGGATGTGAGAGGCCATGGATTAAATCGAACACCTGCTACCGCTTTGGGACAGGTATCCACGGTCATGGCCTACAAGTACAGACATCACAGAGGATGGTGGCATTGGAATCATTAAGCGTGTCATCTTCCCTATGGGGGAATGTGCAGTATGTCATTCATGCTTGGTACTGTACGAGGCCCTAGTTAGGTGATTACTGAGAGATAAGGTGAATGCATCTAACTTTATTTTAACAGAAAATGGGCTTATATACAAGACTTTCAGTGGAAGAGAATCACAAAAACTCAAACACATCAATTCATGAAAAGACAGACTGAAACCAGTTCTGTTAACACTGGGGTGTAAAGCGAGACATACAATAAAAAAGAAAATATCATTATAATGTGCGGTTGATTGTGAAACATGTATGGTACAGTACTCTGGATCTTTTTGTTGGGCTTCTGCCAAGGCGTTGTAACATATTAAAGGGTACAGTTATATTCAGCGATGGCCGAGAAATATCGGCGTTGATGGGCGTGGAATGACAAGTGAAGGTATACATCAGAAGCATGTGGTTCATGTGAATGAAGAGTGACAGAAAGTGGAGAAAGTGATGGTCAGTCAAATCACCGCTAGCAATTTACGGTCGAAGGTAGAGTAGACTGATTCTGCCTTGGACCGTTTTCTATGGAAGAAGCCCATTCGCTGGAATTGGTGGAGAGTAGGAGAGGGACATGTAGCATGGGAAAAGTGAGAGCACCAGCAGTTGATAAGGAATTCTTTTCATTGTAAAAGACTGATTCATGAAGGTGACCCCACTTCAGGTCTTCTGGTTTGTCCTTGAGAGAGAGGGTGGATGCCTTTCAGTGTGAATTGGTGACCTAAGAATGATACTTCATTGGCGCTAAAGGTACACTTGTCATATCAGAAAAAAAGATCATTCTGCTGTAGGCTGTAGAGGACAATGTGTATGGGACAGAGGTGTTCCAATTTGGGATAATTGAATGTTTATGTACCCAAGGGGTGGTGATGGGTGTCTTATGGATGTCTTCCAGGATCATGGGCATCCAATAATAACCCTTCAAGAAGTCAAGAGTAAAGAACACCTTCACTTTGTGCAAGTAGGAGGTAAGATTGGTGGTGTTTGGGAGATGTTAGTGATCCAGTTCTGTCTGCATGTTCAGATTCTAGTAATCCCCACATGAGTACAGGGAGCCCTCCTTTTTCAGGACAATGTGTAGATATAACGACCAAGGACTTGAGGCTTTTAGCAAAGGCCCATTTCTTCCATTTGGGTGAATGTTCGTTTAGCAGCTGCCAAACAATCTGAGGCCAGACATCTGAATCTGGCAAACACTGGGGGCCTTTCGTGTTGATATGGTGATAAATACAATGCTCGGTGGGAACTGTGGGTGTGCTGGTGTGGAGGTGAAGAGGTGTCGAGGAGTATGAGAATGTGTTGACTAAACATTTATGTGCCACATCAACCAGGAGGTGGGAATGAGCGTGGAAATTTGTCTTACAACGTCAGCTTCGGTCAGTGTTGAATAGCTCCCCTCTTTGTCAGGAGTGGGGGCATTGATGGGGGTCTTAAGGTGGGAAAGTGGCTGTCCATTAGGGCGTCACCTTTGGTCCTCAGCTCCTTCATGGGCAAGGTTGCTGTTAGGTACTGACAAAATACAAAGTGAATATAACTAACTGTATTCAATACCATGAAAAGCTTATATGCAAATGATTGAGAGCAACAGTAGCACAACAACTCCAACAATGGGAAACATGCAATGGCAAACGAGAGATGAAAAATGCAATAGCATTACGGCATAGAATTAATATCATTATAATAAAGATAACACGTAAATGCCAACGTGGATATGTTTTCGAGATTATGAAAGCTAAATGGGCGAGCTTTGAAATTGAAATAGTTTTTTGAAAAAATTCGGATGAAAATGATAGAAAACAGGGACAAACTGCTTGGGTTTATCAGAACATAAAACGGAATGACAAAAAAAAAAAAAAAATCATTGAAATATGACGAAAATATATGTTGTTCGTTCTGGGAGATAACAAACTCGTCAGAAATTCGTATCAAGATATAATCGGATATTAGTGGAAGAATAAGAAGTTACACCTATTATAAACATTAAGCAAGCATTGACCGAGCACTAACCATGAAGATAGTGGAAGTATATTACGCATAATGACAAAATCTTTCAGTTCAGCATACTCTGACATTGAACCAATTTTTTTTAAATAGCTGAACCCTTTTAGGAAGTTTTCTATATCAAATCTTTACATTCCTTACATTTTAGACAGGGTTTATGTTATAAAGCATCACTGTTTATGCAAGACATATATAGTTTTCAAAATTATTTACATAACAGCTAATTAATTGATTTCATATCCTTCACATGCATCGGAGAATTAAACATTTCAAAGGTAAAAGAATAAAAAAAAGGTTTGATATATTCATTAGAAACTAATATGTTTTTCTCTTTTTATTTTCCATATGACAAAATACAATTATCACTGTAGGTGAAATCGTATGGTTCTACAGCTGTGTTGTTTAGCGATGGTTGTGTCATCTCCCAGCAACACCAGTCAGCCTACTGAACAAGGTACGAGTTAGCACTTCTTGAATTTCCTACAAATAGTGTCATTCTTTTCTGGGGTTTCAATCAGGGAATTAAACGTAAACGATATCTGGTTAGTATTTTAGTGCCCGATAACCAAAACAGATCAATAAACTGCCGGCACAAAAAGGCATAAACATGCATTATGCAAAGTTTCCATACAGTTTCCATTAATTTTTTGTTTACTTGGAATTCAAATTTGCCGAACTTTTTTTTTTTCGTATATTGATCTATGTACAATATATGAAATACATCATACTGACACCAGTAAACTCGGTCTACTGATTAACGAAGTTAAGTTGAACTGGATCCGGTCAGGACTTGGTTTGGTGACCACCAAGAAACGCCATCTGCTGTCGGCATATAGACCACTTGCAATGCCATCAATTAAGCAGCTGTGAAAATAGGAAGGATAACACAATTAGGGGAGTTATCAATCATCATCATCATCATCAGCATCATCATCTTCTCCTACGCCTATTGACGCCAAATGCTCCGGTTAGATTTCTGCAGTTGAGCCTTCAAATTATTACTTTTCCATTCAGCATCTCCTACTTCACGCTTCATAGTCCTCAGGCATGTAGCCTGGGTCTCCCAACTCTTTTTGTCCCTTGTGAAGTCCGATTAAAAGTTTGGTAATCTAATTTCTCATAGGGAGTGCCAGGAGCATGGCCAAACCATCTCCTTCTACCCGTCACCATGATCTCTTCCATATATGCCACTTGATTAATCTGTCTTATAATTCCATATCTAATCCTGTCCTGCCATTTGACTCCCAATATTCTTCTAAGGGCTTTGTTCTCAAATTTACAAAATCCATTAAATACATTTGTTACACACACACATACAGACACACACACACACACACACACACACACACACACATATATATATATATATATATATATATATATATATATATATATATATATATATATATATATTGTGTGATACTGGTATTGACACATCAAATGTCATCTTCAATGTGTTGTATATTAGACTTGGTATGTTACATCTTCAAGTAAATCTAGGTAAGTTAACTTTGAAATAGTTTACTCCTTTAAACACAGTTATCAACATCTCCATCACAGGAGTATAGATGGTTTGGTCTGATGACCATTCCGTATGACATCTAAATAAGAACTGGCTGAAATATCAATATCACAGATATCGTATAGTCAGTTATCTCAGCATTTAAACACATAATGTAAACTAAACATTAATAGAGGAAGACACCTGCATCCGGTGCGACACAACTCTTTCTCACGATTCGTATTTGTGTTTATTTTTCATAAACATGTTACATTGCTGAGGTTTGGCATTAGCATCCTGGTTATGACATGACTATGGCATTTCTCACACTCGCCCCTACTTCCATATTGACTTCTTAAGTCATGTATTTAAACATGTAATTTTACATATATTACACTAGCTCGGTCAGCTACCGTCAATTTATAGAATATTTAACAATACGTTGAAAATATGTTTACTAGGAGTGTGACTGTATATATATATATATATATATATATATATATATATATATATATATATATATATATATATATATATATATATATATATATTTTCTTTTTTTTTTAACTTTAGCCATAAGCAAATGATTAAGGATGAATGTTCAAATAGGCACATTAAAAAAAAGATGCATACTTAACAGACATTGTAAAAACAAAGAAAAAAAATGCATGATAAATACAGATCGTATATATGGTACATTGCTAGCAAACGATTATATGGTACCAACAAAAAAAAATACTGATATACATATGATTCGGTAACATGTTAAAGAATAATTGTTACCTTTGTCAAAAATATAGATTATTATAATACGGTAACTAATAAAAGATATTTGTTACATTGGTAAAGATAAAATTTTAGTACACAAACACGAATTCCTGGTACGTACACGTACCACGGTTTCGTACACACACACACACACACACACACACACACACACATATATATATATATATATATATATATATATATATATATATATATATATATATATATATATATATATATATATATATATATATATATATATATATGGCCTATATATTTTATTAGATGCCCATAGATTCTTTATTTTAACATTTAGGGCTTTTATATTTTATTAGGTGCCTAAAAAATTATTTATTTTTTATATGTTTTTTTTGTTTAATGTTTTTAAAATGCAAATGTTCTATAGTCTCTTCAACTACATATTACTAGCATACTAACTGCTTTTCGTGCAAAACACATTTCCGAGATAATTTTTACTCCTTTGAGCGAATGAAGGGGCCAGTTTCAAACGGCTTTAAATTGAATTAAATAAGGAGTTTTGTCTGGACATGACAAAACGATCTATTTGAGCTCCATTTTATTTTTCTTTAACTTACGTCAAAGAAAGATGTTAACGGCGATAAATATCATCACCGTAACGCTGATTGCTGCTAGTAACACGTAGAAATGAAGGTCTGCAGAAGTCGGTGTCGGGTGGTCCATCTCGGTTAATTTCATCAACCGCTTAGCCACACGTGCATTGTATGGGAGAGGTAAAGATGGAATTGTAGTCGACCACATGAAGTTCACGAAGTAGGCTAGTTCTCTGATGATAGTCTTGATTCCACGGACCATGTAATTCGGGGACGTACCGATACAACCATCTGCTGCAACAAAGATTTGGGAATAGGACGTGGATCCATCCGAGCATGATACATTGAAGCCGGCCTTGTCGTATCTTATCCACGAGCCGTTGTTCAGTCTGCAATTGAACTTATTATCGTCAAAGGTATAAAGCTTTTTCAGACAATTTTCATGTGTATGGGAGAGAGCACCGTCTAGCACTATACCTAACTCGCATGAATCCATTGAGTTTTTATGGAATTCAAAGGAGTCAGCTGTACATATTTTTTCATTCATTGCGTCTGAACAGTGAGTTAATTGATTTAAGTCTTTAATGACCGTATATGTTTCCTTGTCTGGGGAAATCAATACGTGTCCTGTCAAACTGGATATTACTGGATTTGAGTGATTCGTCATGAAAGACGGAAATGGTGTTATCCTGTAAGATTTCCAAGCATCGGAAGAAACAAAGGGAATTGTAATCATAATCCTGTGATTTTCAACGCTAACTGTAATTAGGCTATAATAAAATTCTAACGTACGTGCGGCTAACAAAGGAACATAACCTAATTTCTCCCGTCCGTTCTCCACAATTAACGTTAATTCTCTTATTGGCAACAAATGTGGTGACAGTACACCTTTAGTCGCTAACGTGATAGCTTCCACATAGTTTTTTGATTTCTCAATGAAATGTGCAATTCTATTATGTATATGATCTATTTTTGAATCATAATACGTTAACGTTGACAACAAATCTTGTACTTCCATAATCTGACTGATATTACTAGAATGTTCGTTCACCAAACTCATAATTTGATTGATTGAAGCTAACTGATTCCTTAGTTCTGACATAATCAATTCATTTTCATGAGTCAAAAACTCAATTTTCTTATTTTGATTACTAATCTTAAGACAATTGGAAATCCCTAAGCCTAAACTTGCAATAGAACCAAAGATGTTTAGTGCAGCAAAAATAAACGGGTTACGTTTTTCAAGGTTATCGTGTCTTACTGTCCAAATCAAAAGGTCACGAGCCAAAGATTCTGCCTCGTAAGTCTTATTTTGCAAGTCGCCGGATAGCATCTCTACAACTTTTAGTGTCGATGCAAGCGAACTCTCTGTATTGAAAGGAAAGTGTCTTCCATGCATTTCATTTAATGAAACAGCAAACCTTGAAATGGCGCTCTTTAAGCTAGTGACGTCATTCTCTGTGAGAAAAATTGCTTGCATACGTACTTCAACAACTACGTTACTTGATGTAATAAAAACGTCTTCTTGTCTTTCTACTATAGTGCCATATTTAAAATCTATACTTTTAGTTTTAGAGCTCATCCCACACGAGAAAAATATCTGAGCGAGCAATATCACTCCTAACAATAAAAACTTCATCTTGGAAACCTGTAACGAGAAAAATATATGTAATTACTCATGTATTAAGAAGAAAAACCTTTTAACATATAAGGTTCACAAAAATAAAAAAAATAAAAAATTTTCCCTCACTTTTTTTCCTCTTATTTTAATTTCTTATGTGAGCCAATGGTACGATTCTCTCATCAGTGGGTTGGGATACGTTTTGAACTCTAAACCTATTGGCCGTTAATGTTTCCAAAATGTTAAATGGGCCTTCAAACTTAGGTGTTAGTTTATAATTGAGTCCTTTACGTACATTTACCTGTATGTATACATTATCACCCACGGTATATGTTTTAGTTGGCTTCGCTATTTTATCATGATTCCTTTTCATTATGATTTGTGATTCTTCTAAAGTCTTTCGAAGGCTATCAAAACGACTTTTGCTTGCATTTATATATTTTTTTAAAGGATTTGATAAATTAGTTATAGGCGTTAATACATGGAAAGGCATTCTAACTGGGGTACCATACAATGCCTCGTGTGGTGACATTTTAATTGATGTATGATATGAATGATTTAGAGTACTCAGTACTGCAGGTATTGCAATATCCCAGTTGGGGTCTGATCCCCCTAGTGTTACTCTTAATATGTTTAAAACCTTCCTATTCGCTCTTTCCACTAGCCCATTCGACTCTGGGTGATAGATCATAGTATTGATTTTCTTTATGCTAAGGAATTCACACAATGAGGTAAGAAAGTGATTATTAAATTCTCCACCCGAGTCTGAAATTATCATGTATGGAATTCTATGTTTAAAAATGTAACACTCGTAAAACTTCCTAGCGCATTCAATCGCAGTTTTAGTTTTAAGAGCTATTAGTTCTGTATATCGAGTCAAAGCATCTACAATTACTAAGAGGTGCTTATTTCCTCTGTCTGACTCGTAAAATCCTGTTAATAAATCTAAATGTATCCTTTCAAAGGGTTGATTGGGCACAGGATAAGCCCCTAGGCTGACAGGTGTTTTCGTATGCCCTTTGTTTTCCTGACAAGTGCGACAATTAGCTATGTGTTTTTTTATATCTGTAAGCATGGTATGCCAATAAAACAATGATTTGGCTTTCTGTAACATTAATGAGAACCCCGGGTGTCCATGCAATGGGTTTGCATGCAACCAATTTAGGACATTGGATATAAGTGAGATTGGTACCACTAACTGGTCGTTAGTCACATATGGTGTATTGCGGATTTTCCTTTTCACGGATCTACACAGAATATTGTCTTTGATTATATAATTCTGCTGCGTATACTTTATATATTCCTTTTCCTTATGATTGCCTTCCAAAGCATTTATAATATTTTCTAATATCTGATCTTTTCCTTGCTCTGTCTGTAATAATTCAGCACTCCAGCCCAGATCTTGTTTTTCAGATATACTTTTAACAATAGGCATGGATGTTGATATATCTATTAATTCAGCTAAAGGCTCTGTACAAGATGACACGGGGTTGCATGATAATGCATCAGCAATGATATTTGCTTTCCCAGGTAAATACCCGATTCTCGCGCCAAAGTCTTAAATGATCAAATGCCACCGAGTTCATTTGGGGCTGTGACTGAAGCCTTTAAAGAAGTCGGTTAGTGGTTTATGATCAGTAAGAACCTTAACGGGATAACCGTATATTATGAACTTAAAATGCACCAGTGAATTAACAATAGCTAGCCCTTACTTGTCTATTACTGCATACTTACTTTCGGAAGTTCTCAGTTTTCGAGAATAAAAAGCTATCGGGAAAAATTGTTTTTCCTATTGCTGAAGCAATACCCCACCTACTCCTAAGTCTGAGGCGTCTGTTGCAATGAAGAATTCCTTACTGAAGTCAGGAAATTTTAAAATAGGAGAACTACACAGTTCATCTTTCAAGGTATTAAACGCCTGTTGATGCTGCTCAGACCTTATGAGATCTACACCCTTCTTCGTAAGATCAGTTAGGGGAGCGGCTATTATTGAATAATTGCGTATAAAACGCTTGTAATATCCACTTCACCCCAGAAATTGCTGTATTCCCCTGACATTAGTAGGTATCGGAAAGTTACAGATAGCCGATACCTTATCATGGACTACTTTAAGACCTTGGCTTGACACCGTAAAACCCAAATAGACTAATTCTGTTTTGAGAAATTCACACTTACTAATCTTTACCCTTAAGTTATGTTGTCTTAGACTCTGTTGTCTTAGTCTCTGTAGTACTAGTTCTAATTTATGTAGATGTTCTTCTAAGGTATTGGAAAAGATTACAAGGTCGTCCATATAGGCATGCAATATATCCCCTAGCATGTCTCCAAACACTAAGTTAATCCTTCTTGTAAATGTTATGGGAGCACAACGTAAACCAAAAGGCATCCGTAAAAATTCATAATGTCCCCTGGCTGTGCTGAAGGCTGCGTATGGGATACTATTTTTTTCTAATGATATCTGGTGAAAGCCTATAAGTAAGTCCAAACTGGTAAAATATTTATTCTGACCTAACAAAGATAAAATATCGTCAGTACATGGCACTGGGAATCGATCAGGGATCGTTTCCTCATTCAAGCGACGGAAATCTACGCAGATACGCCATGTTCGATCTTTTTTCGGTAAAACTATTAACGGAAAATTATAAGGGCTGTTCGATTTCCTAATGACTTCTTCTTCTAGCATGTTACCTACTTCATTATTTATTTCATTCTGGAATTTCATAGGGAGTCTGTACGAGGGTACATAGATAATTTTCTGCTTGTCCTTTAACCTTATTTGATGCTCGATCATATCTGTTTTTCCTAAGGATCCATCCGTAGTGGAAAAAACATCATGATACTCAGTTAAAAGTCCAAAAAAAATCTGCTGAATTTCTTCTTCTTGAATGTCTTTATTGATTTTATTTTTAATAGATTGCAAAAGGGATTCATTCGCAACTGATTGAGCGTGATTGATTTCAGCAACGGTAAGAATACGATGTTTATAAACTTCTACATCCAAGATATGTTGATTTTTTTGAATTACTAAAGTGGTATTTAAATGATTACAGACTTCAATATTACATTGTTGATGTGAGCCTACTATATAAATAGCTTGTGTGACGGACAATCCGTTAGTTTTCAAAGTGTCGGAAAGGATTAATATTTCAGATCCCGGTAACGTTTTCTTTCTTTGTACTATTAAATTTAAAGTTACGTTCGGCTCTATAGATTGCGTGCAAGATGATATTACGGGTGAACGAGAATTCTGTTGCGTCGCGTATATTATTTCTTTAATAGTGAGACAAGTTATTGGTTCTTCAACGTATGTCACTGTTTTATTTGTCCTCTCTTTTTTATCCAAAACTGATTTTAAGGTATTAGAAGACTTATAGAATTTTCCTTTGATATACACGCCGTGCTTGGCAGGGGCTAAGATAATGTTTTGATTGCCCATAGATGGGTATCCTATAATTACAGCTGGATACATATCAATGTTTTATACAACAACAAATGTATCAGCAAACGTGCGCTTACCGACCTTGAACTGAACATGAGTTACGCCTATTACATTTAATTCATTATTTCCTATACCCGAGAGCCTTACTCCGGACTTTTCTATAGGGAAGTTCGAAAACAACAAATGATGTGTCCTTAAATCCATGATATTACGTGGACTACCAGAGTCAAAAAATAATGTAAATGATCTGTGTTCTAAATTTACAGCATATAATGTTGGTCGTAACTCATTTTGGCTTATTATTGTATGAATTCGGTGCAAATCTATGGGAGCACGCACTGATTTAATTCAGTCGTGTGTTTCATAGGAAAATCTATTGCCTCACAATGATCTGGTAAAACATTCAATACTACTGATGTTGATATGAATGACCTTGACCCAACATCACTCTCTTCCCCATTGAAGTTAATTATGTGGTATTTGCTTTGCTCTGCACATTCTGAAAATTAGTCTGACCTTGCGAGTTCTGGTTTGACGACCCAGGATCAGCGTTATTTGAAGAACTATTTGTTTGTTTCTGATTTTGAACTACATTGACGTTTGTCTGTTTCTTCTTATTGAACTGAGGATTTTTCTTTTTATTTCCATATGGAACTGACTGTGGAATTGACTGTATATTTCTAGGATTGTGTTGTGTCTTACGTGAGTAGCACTGACTATATGAATGAGTAGAACTATTATGTAACGAACAGAATCTCGTTCTGCAGTCTGCAATCAAGTGACCTTGACGTTTGCAATTATAACACATCATTCCTGCAACTTGACTATTATGAACTACATTTACTTGTTGTGGCTTAGTTTCATTCTTTGCAAAAACTTGTGTAAACACAGGATCAAGATCAGGAAACTTAGACATATGTTTCTTTATCTGTTTATATACATCCAATTCTGTACTTGCTGGCGTTAACTTTTCATCAAAACACCGCACTAAAGCTTCAGGCAACATAAGTGTCATGCAAGTTAAATACATTAATCGTAAGAAATCTTTCACGGAGATGTTATCTCTAGTAACCCAAGTGGAATTACCTAAAATATCTTGATACTCGTTTAGCCTGTCGGCAATGAGAGCTGCTCTCTCAATAACATTAAGCTGAGTCATAGTGGCTTGATTAAGTGTATTTCTTAATGTTAAAACTACATCCAAGGCTTCCTCACCGCCATAGACCCACGTAGCCTAACTTTGAAATCATCCCTTGTAACTGCTTCTTGAAACGAAACTCCGCTCAAATACGCACTCGCATCTCCTTTAGAAAAGTCTATAAAACTTTTATTTTCTTGTAATTGTACAAATGGGTCTATAATTTGTTTAGCATTTGAATGGGCGTCGACGGAAGAAATCCACGACTCAACATTCTGAGGTAAGAAGCCGTTGACCCGACCTTGAAAAGGAAGGATAGCTGATCGGGCATTAACTAAGTTAACAGGGAGCTGGGATGGGGTTACTCGGGCCGGAGGTGGGGTTACTCGGGCCGGAGGTGGGGTTACTCGGGCTGACAGGAGGTGTCATTTTGACTTTAACTTGTTTTTTATCTCTTCGATTCCTTACAATCCTATCAATATCTCTATATGAATACAGATGTCCACTGCGTAAACGCATAAAAACTATTCAAACAAAGATCATAACACAATCCCCCAATACAATGATACAAATATAAAGATATTTCCCGAGAACTTCTGAAAGAAAACGGAATTAGCACAGAGAGAAAAAAAAATTCTCGATGAGAATTCAAAGTTGAATACAGTTTCCTTTAATGAAAGGAAAAATGAAGATTAACAAACAACTCACCCCAGCAATAATGGACAATTGACTCGTGATAACTACACTTCACTGTCTAAAACTGAAATGAATAAAGAAATGTACTTAGCTTCAGTTTATATGGGCGAAGGGTGATGTCGTCATTTCCTCTCTCTCTCTCACTGGATTGTTTCTTCTTATTGATGTTTGGGTGAATATTTTCGGTCCGATTACCGTTGAATGTAGTGCTTCCTGGATATGTTTCTTCAATGTTTAGTAAACGTTGAATGTCATTCCTTGGTTTTCTTAGGATGTTGATTGAAGATCCAGTTCCTCAGTTTGTATAACATTTATTTGTTGGTATTCAATGTTTTCATTTCTTCGGTGGACGTACATACTTAGTCAAAATTGTAGATTCATTACTGTTGATTTCTTGAAGATCTTTCTCTGCTTCTTAGAGTTTTATTCACTGGTTCTTGAAGATCTTTCTCTGGTTCTTAGAGTTTTATTCACTGGTTCTTGAAGATCTTTCTCTGGTTCTTAGAGTTTTATTCGCTGCCACCATTTATTGGTGTGATACTGTTATTAACACACATTCGGGTTCCCATCAAATGTCATCTTCAATGTGTTGTATATTAGACTTGGTATGTTACATCTTCAAGTAAGTCTAGGTAAGTTAACTTTGAAATACTTTATTCCTTTCAAAAACAGTTATTAACATCTCCATCACAGGAGTATAGATGGTTTGGTCGGATGTCCATTCCGTTTGACATCTAAATGAGAACTGGCTAAAATATCAATATCACAGATATCGTATAGTCAGTTATCTAAGCATTTAAACACATAATGTAAACTAAACATTAATACAGGAAGACACCTGCATCCGGTACGACACAACTCTTTCTCACGATTCGTATTTGTGTTTATTCTTCATAAACATGTTACATTGCTGAGGTTTGTCATTAGCATCCTGGTTATGACATGACTATGGCATTTCTCACACTCGCTCCTACTTCCATATTGACTTCTTAAGCCATGTATTTAAACATGTAATTTTACATATATATATATATATATATATATATATATATATATATATATATATATATATATATATATATATATATATATATATATAAATATATATATATATATATATATATATATATATATATATTATATATATATATATCTATATATATATATATAAATATATATATATATATATATATATATATATATATAAATATGTGTACATATATACACACACACACATATATATATATATATATATATATATATATATATATATATATATATATATATATATATATATATATATATATATTTATTTATTTATTTATATATATATATATATATATATATATATATATATATATAAATGTGTATATACACACACACACACACACATATATATATATATATATATATATATATATATATATATATTTATATATATATATATATATATATATATATATATATATATATATATTTCATATATTACAGCCGGCAAGCTATACAACTTCTCGAGTTTCAAACTCACCTGTTTGTTTTTGCATTAAATTTGTTACACTAGAAAATATTAATACCCGAGCTCTAACACTGTTATATAACTCCCAGACAGCAATATATATAACACTGAATATCCAA
>NC_090739.1:99901929-99904429 GCF_036898095.1 Palaemon carinicauda | reverse complement strand
CGCCACGACTATAACAACAACATACTGTACTGAACTTTACAGTATTATACAGACTACTGTAATATGATAATGTAAAATATTGTAATAACCTATTTTATATGAAATGGGGCTATTTTTTTTTTTAAATTTACATTTACGTACGTAAAACAACTCTCTCTCTCTCTCTCTCTCTCTCTCTCTCTCTCTCTCTCTCTCTCTCTCTCTCTCTCTCTCTTTCTCGTAAATTGTTTTCCTGCTTTGCTATGTATGTATGATTTTATATAGATACGGTAAATAATATTTGTAATAACATATTTTCTAAAAGCCTTTACTGTAATATCATTATTTATCACTTTCATCATGCGCGTTAAATGCCTTTGTTTGTTTACTGAGCGAGGTTGTTTACTGAGCGTACTTTATGACGCCGTCGTTTCAGGCAGCGTCATAAAGAAAAACATTTAATTTGGAAGTCCTAAGAAAAATTAAGTAAAACATTGCTAATAACAAAATCAACATACTGTACTGAATAATCAATATAATCGATGCAAAAACTAACCTATACACAGATGTGTAAATGCGTTTGTTTCTTCATTATGATCAGAGATAAACGTAAACAAAACATTGGTTGCCATTTTTTATCGTGCTTTTTGGCGCGTTTACGAAACGCATGATATAAAATCGCCTTTAATATTTGTGCCTGTTTTAGTTTAGGGTACTGTAGTACATGCATTAAGTGTTCTGTACATTAAAGGGTAGTTTGTTAACAGTACTACGTACAAGGGAAGGTTTTAAAAGTCTGAATATACATGTTAAATAAATACGTATATATTGTGTCACTACTTCGCGGATTTTCACCTATCGCGGTCAGGTCTGGAACCTATCTACCGCGATAAACGAGGGCTCACTGTATATATATATTCTACATCACAAATTTTAGTGTCCCTAATCTTCATCTGTTTCTTTCTGCCGGCCATAGTTGTAACGTTTTTTTTAATTTCTCATTTGCCTATGTCTTCTGTTTTGTCAACATTGATTTGAGACTCATTCAGTATACATCCAGTGACTTTACTGACAAGTCCTTCGTTATGATGTCGATCTGGGTCCAATGGATGGATAGCTTGTTCCGCTTTCTGACTGAATTTCTATCTTTCTGATCAGCCTGTATAATTCCACAGGTTTGTTCCTTGTGACAGGTTTGAGTTGGCAATTCTTTATCTCTCATACCATCAGGATCAGTAACTAGATTGTTTAAAGGTTTATAGGCCTTTCATGACTGGCAAAAGCAAGGGACAATGATATTGCCCTATTAAGCAGGACAATGCCCTAGAGACTGACCATATGTATATATGATAAGCACACAAGCCCCCTCTCCACCCAAGCTATAACCAAGGAGGCCAGGCAATGGCTGCTAAGGACTCAGCAGTTAGACCTATAGGCTCCCCCAAACTCTCTATCCTTAGCTCTCAAGGATAGTGAGGTTACAGCAACCAAATAAACTAACGAGTTTGAGTGGGACTCAAACCCAAGTTCGGCGTTCACCAATCAGGGATGTTACCACATCAGCCACCACGGCATGTTGCAGATATGAAGTGTGTAGGCGCAGGTTTTCTGAGTTTCGGGTTTCAATGTCAACCCAAAGATACCTGACCAACCATGTCCATAGAGCATGTTTGTTGTTTCAATAACCATATCTGTCAAAACATCTTTAAAAATACCAAAAATGTGGCGTATGGTTTGTTGACCTTTCAAGAAACTCTTTCTGACATCATTAGGCATAGCCTCCATACTTTGCAGATAATGCAAGTCATGTTTTGCATAATTCTGATGGCCAACAGCAAAACACAATGGCTTGCATATGTAGTGGTCTGTTATTTTCTCCCTTAATGTGGATAAATTCCACCAATGTCATTGCTTTTATCACGAAGTCAGCCCATAATCTGGTAGTTTGCCTCTATTTAGAAAGTACTTTTAGCAACGCACTGAGTCTGCCATGGTTACTATGTAGTAGGTTGCAAATACAGAATAGAGAAGCTCTTCTGTGAGAATTCCTAGTGTCTGCACAATGTCAGGCGGCCTCGGCTCTAGTGTTTCACAAGATGGTATACGTTTGGCACTTTGCTTTGTTCACTGATCACAAGCTACTATTATCTATTTTTGGTTCTAAGAAAGGAATATCTGTTTACACTGCTAGTCGTTTGCAACGCTTGTCTACAATTTTTCTGGGTTACAATTTTCCCATCCAGTACACAAAGACAACTGATTTCAGTCAAGCCGATGCTTTATCTCGCTTCATCAATTCGGGAAAAGTGGAAGATGAAGATGTCATCATTGCCGCGATTTTAGTCGATCAGGAAGTTCAACGAGTACTCTTAGATTGCATTTGTCAAATCCATGTCACAGCATCTGCAGCCCAACAAACAACCCAGAAAGATGTCCTTCTCTAAGAATCCATGCACTATCTGAAGACAAATTGGCCATGAGCACTTCATGGGGACTTGCAGCAATTGAAGCAGTGCAGCCC
>NC_090739.1:99886929-99896929 GCF_036898095.1 Palaemon carinicauda | reverse complement strand
TATACCCTTCATAGTGTCCTATGGGGTTAGCCACTGGATGCGTTCTGTCTGCAGGGGTTCCCCCCCCCCCTCTTGGGTGTCCCCTAGCCCTCCCTTGGGCTACCTTAGCTCCCGGTCCTTTGCGGCCCCTGCTTCTGGGTGATAGGGCTAGCCTCTATCATGGGTACACCCACTCAGGTGGGATGTCTGGGGGTCCGTGGCCGGACCCCTACATCCCTCCTTCTGTCTCTTTCACTATCCTGGTGCCGGTCCCTTGCCGCCTCCACTGTCGGTGATACCCACCTCCTACCTTGGTGACTTATCCCTTACCCCCTGGGCCGCCAGTCCTCCGTGTGCCGGGGGACTGCCGCCTACCACCGGCATCCAGCCGATGGCCTTCCCTCTTTCCTCATAGCTTGGTCGTCCGTCCACCGGCCGGCCCCCGGAGTGCCGGCATCCGCCGCCGGCAGTCCGGTTCTGCTATAACCATCCTTGTTCCTGTCACCAAGCCGGCAACCTCTGGCTGCCGGATCCGCCACTCCCCGCCGGCGTGCCGACGCTGTGCCGGCAGCCGCCACCCTGGTATTACTCTTGACTTCTATATTGTCTTCCCTAATGCCAGAAACTCTGCTGGAGCGGCCTCCGGCGTGCCGGCGGTCTGCCGGAGCCTTCCGGAGGCGTCAAGGCGACTTGCACCCCCTTCTACTAGCTATCATCTGATATTGATAGCCCTACACTGCAACCAGATGACTGGTTTACGTAAATGGATCGGTATTTTATTACCGTTCTATTAGTAATCATGCTGTCCTCTTGCATATTACAGATTTCCAGCATGCTGTGTGTATCTTAGCACGGCTGGTTGCCGGAAACCGTTACCCTATGGGATCTTCTAGTCCCCAATTCTGGAACTGAGTGGCCTCAGTCCCAGCCTTATATCCTTGACAATTTCCAATAGAATTCCCACTGCCCTACGGGCATTCTATATTGAATTCTATCCTGTGCCTTCGGCCACTTCGGATTGTCCATGGATGTAGGTTACGGTAACCAGCCAGGCGAGATACACGGAGTATGTACCTATCCTCTCTCAGCCCTTCCTCTGTGCATCACACCTATTGTCAAGTTAAAATTAATGATTAATATTTAACTTTAGTTTAAGAGTCATTCTTATGACCCCCCCATACTCATATTCTCTTTCTTTTACAGGAGGAGCAGATGAAGTGTGACCACGGCTTCTGTGCAGTGAAGCGCCCGCACTTCTACGGGCATACGGCGTGTAGGACCCACGCCCCTTGTGCCAACAAGAAAGGGGATCTGAAGTTCTGTGACCCGCAGAACTGTATGGTCTGCCAGGAGCGCCTAGTCGATGCCTTTCATAACCCTCCCTCAGCGGAGATCAGGGACGCTTCTCGGGATAAGCTACGCAAGTGGGTGCGTGGCTTCCAAAAGAACGCCACTGGACCATACCTGGCCACTGAAGACATGAGGGCCCTACTGTTCCCAAAGGCCTCCCCTGATTCTGTGGTACCCAAAGACCAGATCCCCACCGTCCAGATCACGGTGGAACCAGACGTAGTCATGGCCCAGTCCATGCACGAGTGTCGCCTGGATTCCGAGAACGATGAACACATGTCGGATATTTCGGAGGACACGGAGAAGACCCTCATGGCCCAAGGCGCGGAAGATGAAGAGGACCAGGTGGAATACACCGAGTCGGAGCAGGAGGTCGCTCCGCCTTCCATCACCGCCCCTACTCCTACACCGATGGAAGTGTTTCTCCCGTCTACCTCCGCTACCCCAGAACCCATCCCATCCGCCCAAGAGATGTTCCGGATGATTAAAGCCATTATGGATGACAGACTTAAAGAGACTCACGAGTTCATCAGGTCCATGGGAGGGTCCAAAGAACCGAAGAAGATCTCGGTTAAGGACCTCCCTGCATGCTCACATGCCAACCCTTGGAGGTATGCCGAGCATATGGTTATCGCGACCGGCAGGATCTTTATCAGCGATAAGATCGGCACGGTCCCCCTGGAAGATGTGGAGTTCTTCCCGAACTTTGAGGCTTACCCGGACTGTTACGTCCGGCTTCGTTCTGAACCTGCCTCTAAAGAAGAGACCGAACCCAAGGAGGTGATAGTGTTCGATCTCTCGAAGGCTCAGGCTATGCTAGCCACCGCATTCAAAAGTAGAGGTTTTACCTGCTCTAAGCTTCCGGCCCTGAGCAAGAAGCACCCTACTTACGTCGCACCCGACGATGCAGTCCTTCCCTTCACGGAAAAGGCCTTCGCTGCGTGCCACAAGGCTGTGGAAGAAGGAAAACCCTGCCCTGCACTGGAGGAGTGCAGACCCTTCTCCATGGTAACTCCCCCCGACGCTCGACACTGGAAGGATATCCAGCATACCTTCGTGGTGGGAAAGCTAGATCCTGACGTAGCCGGACGTCAGTTTAACGAAGACCTCCCGAAACTCAACGACCATCTCCTTCGTCGGGAACAAGATACGAAGGAAAGGCTCGCAGCATCCATGTCCCACCAGGTACAACTTGATGTCATGGCTGGTGACACCAGAGTCCCAGACCACTACATGGTACTCGCCAAATCCCACATGGCGACTCTGGTGAAGGACTTGTACCACTTCATGAAGGCTCGGAGAGCCTGTCGAGAATTCGTGTTCTCAAGTGCCACTGTGAAACACGAACCCCGGAGGCTGATTTCCTCCAACATTTGGGGTAAACACCTCTTCCCCTCCGATAACGTGAAAGAGATCACTGACAAGGCTGCCACTGAGAATAGGAACCTTCTCAATAAGTGGGGCATGTCAAAAAAGAGGAAATCCTCTCAGGACGATGGCCCTCAACCTAAGAGGAAATCCTCCAAGCAAAACCTCCAGCAACGTCAACAGCGACGACAGTTTCCGGGACCCGCTACTCCCCAAGTGGCTGCTCAGCCACAACAGACCTTTCAGTTGGTCACCCAACCGGTTTTGTCCCAGTCACCGGTTTTCACCCCTGCCTTTGAGCAACGGACAACTACCTTTCGTCCCAAAGGTAGAGGCTCAAACAGGGGTGCAAGCAGAGACGCATCTCGCCGCCCCTCCAGAGGCAGAGGAGGAAGGGGAGCTAGCGGCCGAGGCAGTAAGCCCTCGGGACACCAGAAGCAATGAAGTGCTTCCGGTGGGAGGAAGACTCCGCCAATTCCAGGATCGTTGGACCTTCGATCCCTGGGCACACAGCATCGTCAAGAAAGGTCTAGGCTGGAGTTGGACTCAACCACCCCCAACCTTCCAGCAATTCTTCCAACGATCAACCCCCCTTCTGGAAGAATATGTCCTAGATCTCTTGAACAAGAAGGTGATAAGGAGGGTAAAGTCCACCAGGTTCCAAGTTAGACTGTTTTGCGTCCCCAAGAAAGACTCCGACAAACTCAGAGTCATTCTGGACTTATCCCCCCTCAACAAGTTCATAGCGAACGACAAGTTCAAGATGCTGACTCTTCAACAGATAAGGACCCTTCTGCCTCGAGGTTCTTACACGGTCTCCATAGACCTGGCGGATGCCTACTGGCACGTTCCAATGAACCATCACGCTTCCTCCTACCTAGGATTTCGACTCCAAAGGAAAAGCTACGCCTTCAGGGCCATGCCCTTCGGCCTCAACGTGGCCCCTCGGATCTTCACAAAGCTGGCGGACGCCATAGTACAACAGCTCCGCCTCCGAGACGTCCAGGTGATGGCCTACCTCGACGATTGGCTAGTCTGGGCTCCATCGCCCGAGGATTGTTTAAAATCCTGCAGCAAAGTCACCCAGTACCTAGAACACCTGGGATTCAAGATAAACGTGAAGAAATCTCGCCTCTCTCCAGCTCAGAAGTTCCAATGGTTAGGAATCCAGTGGAACCTTCAGTCACACCATCTTTCCATCCCCCAGAAGAAAAGGAAGGAAATAGCAGGGTCTGTCAAGCGACTAATGAAATCCAAGCAGATCTCAAGACGCCAGCAGGAACGAGTTCTAGGCTCTCTACAGTTCGCCTCAGTGACAAACCCGGTGCTTCGTGCACAGCTAAAGGATGCCGCAGGAGTCTGGAGACGTTCTGCATCCATCGCTCGAAGAGACCTCAAGAGACGGCTCCCAAACAGACTTCGACTTCTCCTCAAGCCGTGGTCGGAAGCAAAGGCCCTGAAAAGGTCCATCCCTCTTCAACACCCACCTCTATCACTCAACATCCCCACGGACGCTTCGCTGGAGGGTTGGGGAGGTCACTCCCACCAGAAACAGGCTCAAGGCACGTGGTCTCCACTATTCAAGACGTTTCACATCAACATCTTGGAGGCCATGGCGGTCCTTCTAACACTGAAGAAACTCTCCCCGCCTCCCTCGATCCATATTCGTCTAACCCTAGACAACTCGGTGGTAGTTCGATGTCTCAATCGCCAAGGCTCGAGATCGCCCCAGATAAATCAGGTGCTTCTAACAATCTTCCGTCTGGCAGAGAGGAAGAAGTGGCACCTATCTGCAGTTCACCTACAAGGATTCCGCAACGTGACGGCGGACGCTCTATCCCGGACAAGCCCGATAGAGTCGGAATGGTCTCTAGACGCAAGATCATTCTCCTTCAATATCCCACCAAGTCCCGGAACTTCAGATCGATCTCTTCGCAACGAGCGACAACAACCAACTTCCTCGTTATGTGGCCCCGTACGAGGACCCCAAGGCAGAGGCGGTGGACGCCATGTCCCTGGATTGGAACAGATGGTCCAAGATCTACCTGTTCCCTCCCACCAACCTTCTGCTGAAAGTCCTCTCCAAGCTGAGAACCTTCAAAGGGACAGCGGCCCTAGTGGCTCCCAAGTATCCCCGGAGCAACTGGTACCCCCTGGTCCTGGAGCTGCAGCCCACGCTGATCCCTCTCCCGGGCCCAGTTCTCTCCCAACAAGTACAGAAGTCGACTGTCTTCGCTTCATCATCGAAAATCAAGGACCTTCATCTCATGATTTTCTCTCCCTAGCCACGAAGAAGAGGTTTGGGATCTCGAAGAAAAGTCTAGACTTCCTCGAGGAATACAAGACCGAATCCACAAGACGGCAATACGAATCATCTTGGAGAAAATGGGTCTCATTCGTCAAGGCAAAAAATCCTACGGAAATCACCATTGATTTTTGCATGTCCTTCTTTATTCACCTTCATGGACAGGGATTAGCAGCCAATACGATTTCTACTTGCAAATCGGCCTTGACTAGACCACTGTTGTATGCCTTCCAAATTGATCTGTCCAGCGACATCTTCAATAAACTGCCGAAAGCATGCGCTCGTCTACGCCCAGCACCCCCACCGAAACCGATCTCCTGGTCATTGGACAAGGTGCTCCATTTCGCCTCCAACTTGGATAATGATTCATGCCCTCTCAAGGATCTGACTCAGAAAGTTATATTTCTCTTTGCTCTTGCTTCAGGAGCCCGAGTCAGCGAAATAGTGGCATTATCAAGAGAAGAGGGTCATATCCTGTTTACTGATTTAGGAGACCTTACCCTCTCCCCGGATCCGACGTTTCTCGCCAAAAACGAATTACCCACCAAAAGATGGGGCCCTTGGAGAATATGCCCCCTGAAGGAAGATGCCTCTCTATGCCCAGTAGAGAGCCTCAAGGTCTATCTTCGCAGAACTTCGTACTTTGGTGGAGGCCAACTCTTCAATGGAGAAACATCGGGCAGCGACCTGTCACTGAAACAACTAAGAGCGAAAATCACCTACTTCATTCGCAGAGCGGATCCTGACAGTACACCCGCCGGTCACGATGCTAGAAAAGTTGCATCGTCTCTGAATTTCTTTCAGAGTATGGACTTCGAAAGCCTTAAAAGTTTCACAGGCTGGAAGTCCTCGCGTGTTTTCTTCAAACATTATGCGAAACAAGTGCACGAAGTCAAACATTTTGTGGTAGCCGCAGGTAGTGTTATGAAACCTGCACCTAACTCTGCATAGAACAGCGAGTTACTTGGGACTCTAACTCTTCGGGTGCCTATATTGACCCTCGAGCGATACGTAGTGATGTCGAAAACACTTAGTGCTTTCTTATAACTGTTCTTATCCCAGGTGAAATGTCATAGTCGTCACACGAGTGCCGCATGCCTAGAGCATGATGTGTTTTAATTAAAGACTGACGTTCCTCGAGAACGAGTGCCTACTAATAAATTTGAAATTCCCTTTCAGATTCAAGAGCAAGTCTTTATTACTATGTGCATTATAATTTGTCGTAAATTAATTTTACTTATTATTGCAATTCATTTATTTTTTCTGCAATTGTGAAATAAAATTCTTATTTTATTACTTGTGCGTCTCAATCCGCTCCTACTTATACTATGAAATACATGTCTGTCATAGTTTTATTATCCCCTTCCTTATGGTTAATGAAGATACTAAGGTCTTAACCCTTATTATATATTCACCTTTGCAATATAATATTCCAATACAAATACTTACTCTTCATACCTTAGAGACGAGACTATTCTCATCTACATACAGTGTCCAATCACCACTCGTCTGCCTTCGAGAATG
This sequence comes from Palaemon carinicauda, assembly GCF_036898095.1. Lineage (NCBI taxonomy): Eukaryota > Metazoa > Arthropoda > Malacostraca > Decapoda > Palaemonidae > Palaemon > Palaemon carinicauda. The sequence goes on along the minus strand of NC_090739.1, from coordinate 99,890,403 downwards.
TTCCTATACGAATGCCAACCATTCAGTCTTGTCTCCAAGTTCTTCAGGTTCTTCTAGCAGGGTGAATAGCCCTTCGATAACCACTTTGATCTCGGCATGGCCCGTGGGAACTTCACTGCCAAGGGGGCAGGAAGGTTTCTTCCCTACGGTTCTTTTATTAAGATTACTATGCTACCTTGTTCAAAGCCTTTGGCACTTACCCAATAGGGGAAAATCTACCACGATACATTGATTCTCTGGTATTCTTCCATCAGGACGCCATGGCTTGAGCCCAAAAAACGGATTTTGAGCGAAGCGAAAAATCTATTTTTGGGTGAGATAGCCATGGCGTCCTGATGGACCCTCCCTGCTACTTCGTCCAGTTTTTAGGTCCCACCCTGCTCTGCTGTATCATGGCGATCGGCAAGCAACTGGCGCCAGGATGACGACGAAGGTGACGTCATTTAGCAATGGCGCCCGTTTGTTTACGTCTCGAGTACCAAAAGTAGCCACGAACGAGATTAGCTGTGGAACGGCTCCCAGCTATTCTCCACCCCTACACACCGAAGTGTTAACTCTGTTTAGGGTGTAGATAGCTATGTGGCGCGTTAATACATGCGTCCCCTGTTGATATACGATGTCACCCAAGGGGTTAATTACTGTACTGCAATTTGTTCAGTGTACTTTCCTCTTGGTAAGGGTAGAAGAGACTCTTTAGCTGTGGTAAGCAGCTCTTCTAGGAGAAGGACACTCCAATATTAAACCACTGTTCTCTAGTCTTGGGTAGTGCCATAGCCTCTGTACCATGGTCTTCCACTGTCTTGGGTTGGAGTTCTCTTGCTTGAGGGTACACTCAGGCACACTATTCTATCTTATTTTTTTTTTCTTCCTCTTGTTTTTTTGAAATGGTGTGTTGGGCAGGCTTAATAGAAGGGCCATGGATGCCTGGTGGTTTATCAAGAGGTTGTCTTTTCCTTTTTCTGATTCTTTTTCTTCTCAAAACCATCCTTACTGTCCTCCCTTCAGTTGAAGTGGCTATCCTGGAGGGTATTTAGCCTTGCATGGTGTATCGGCTCCTCCATGTTGACCAGTTTTTCCGACTTTTTACTATAGTCTATGGGTATCATCAATCACTTTGTTTATAATTCTGTACATATTGTTTTTGTTATAATTCTTGTTAATCTAGTTCTTAAGTATGATATGTCTTTTTTATTTCTATTAATTCTTATGCTGTCTGGAGACATTGAGCGAAATCCAGGACCAGTACGTCCTAGATTTCGTCAATGTCGTCTTCTGTATTGCAATATTCGTGGTCTTCATGCAAATATCCAAGACCTTACAGTTGCGTCCAGACAGTATGATATTCTTTTGTGCTCAGAAACTTTGGTTTCTAATATGAGGCACTCATCTGAGCTCCTTATAACTGGTTTTAAGAAGCCAATAATGTTGAAACGTGATGCCATCCCTAGGGCCAGGGGAATGGCGGTGTATATTAGGACCGAGTACCCTGCTTCTCATAAGTCCTGCTATCAATGTGGATGTCATGAGATTCAGGTAATAAAAGTTTGTGGCAGGCATAACAACTTTTATTTATGTTCGATCTACCGGAATCCAGACATGGATGATTCTATCTTCGATTGTCTTCTTACCATTATGGCTAAGATACAAGAAGATGATAGAAAGGCTTCTTTTGTCTTTGTTGGTGATTTTAATGCTCACCATAGGGAGTGGTTAAGTTCTTTCTCTCCTACCGATCGCCATGGCTTAAGAGCTTTAGACTTTGCCTCTGAATCAGGCTGTGAGCAAATCATAAATGAAGCTACTCACAGGTCTGGTAATTGCTTGGACCTCGTATACACTGACTCCCCTGGCGTTATAACTGGTAAGGTTGGTTCTCCAGTCGGGACATCTGATCATGCCTTGATTTCATTATTAGTGAAGACTGAGCAGCCTGTCCCTGATATATCATATTCTTGTAAAATTTATATGAAATCCCAAGCAGACTGGAATGGGATTTTACATGATCTTTTGTGCTTGAATTGGTCACAATTATATAATAGTGTAGATCCTGTTGTCCCTTTGAATGAGAATCTAGTCAACATAATTGATAGGCGTATCCCTTCTCGTGTGCTAAGGAACCGAGTGAAGGACAAACCGTGGTTCAATGATGATTGTAGACGTGCTTTTTTGGAGAAGCAGGAGGCCTATCAACTTTGGAAGGGTAACAGATCAGATTTGACCTGGAACAACTATACTCAGCTTCGAGCTTTTGCTCAGAGAGTTTATGCCTCAACTGAAAAGGAGTACAATTTAACCATAAAAGAAAGACTTTCTGGTACAACTCAGGAACATAAATGGTGGTCTACCCTTAAATCTGCACTCTTTGGTGTAGATGCAACAGTTCCTCCTTTACTTAAACCAGATGGCTCAGTCACTCACTGTCCAAAGGAAAAGGCAACCCTTTTGGCTGATGTTTTTGACAGTAAACAGAGTAATGAAAAACTTGAACTTCCTCATTCCTGTTTTCCTGAGGCTAAACTAACTAGTTTAGCTTTTCGATCTCGTGAGATTAAAGCTCTGTTGATGGACCTTGATGCTTATGGAGGTGTAGACCCAAATGGTATTTTTCCTTTGTTTTTTATAAAGACAGCAGATTTCTTAGCTCCAAAGTTATCTGTTATTTTGCGCAAGTTAGCAAGAAGAGGAGCTTTTAGCACTAGTTGGAGAATTGGTAATGTTACTCCTCTATGTAAATGTGTTTGTGGTAGCTCAAGTCCCACTGATTACCGCCCAATTTCCATAACTCCCATATTATCTAAAGTTTTTGAGCGTCTTCTGGCAAAACGTCTTAATAGGTTTGCTGAAGGTAATCATCTACTCCCTAGTTTGCAATTTGGTTTTCGTAAAGGCCTTGGAGCATGTGATGCCCTTCTTACAATCTCCAATGCTGTACAGAAATCCCTTGATTGTGGTCGGGAAGTTCGCATGACTGGCCTTGATTTTAGTGCTGCCTTTGACCGTGTTAATCATGAGGTCCTTGTTTTCAAACTGAAACAGTTGGGAGTGGGTGGGTCGTTTCTTAGCATTATTATTGATTTTTTAAGTAATAGATCTCAAAGAGTTGTTGTTGATGGGCACCATAGTGATTATAGGAATGTGATATCCGGTGTTCCACAGGGTAGTGTTCTTGGCCCATTACTTTTTATACTATATACACATGACATGTGGTTTGGCCTAGAAAACAAGCTTGTTGCATATGCAGATGATGCTACTCTCTTTACATCAATTCCATCCCCTGAATGTAGATCTAGGGTTGGTGAATCCCTTAATAGAGATTTAGCTAGAATTAGTGCATGGTGCAAATTATGGGGTATGAAGTTGAATCCTAACAAAACTCAAAGTATGATTGTAAGTAGGTCAAGGACGGTGGTTCCTCAACATCCGGATCTCAGTATTGATAATGTTTCTTTAAATATGTATGACTCTTTCAAAATT
>NC_090739.1:99866929-99881929 GCF_036898095.1 Palaemon carinicauda | reverse complement strand
CGGAAACAGGCTCAGTTCTCCCCATCCAGGAACTGAACACGACCTGCCTCTCTCGAGAGGGCTACAATCTCACTAACCCTGGCCCTGGACGCGAGTGCAAATAGGAAAATAACTTTTTGGGTCAAATCCTTTAACGCACACTCCTCATTGCTCAACAGAGAAGCGAAATGAAGAACTTTGTCTAAAGACCATGAAATGGGCTTTGGGGGTGCTGAAGGTCTGAGCCTAGCGCAGGCTTTCGGAACTTTATTAAAGATCTCGTTACCGAGGTCGACCTGGAAGGCATATAGAATGGGTCTTGTCAAAGCAGACTTACATGCCGAAATCATGTTAGCTGCCAACCCTTGACCATGGAGGTGGATGAAGAAAGATAAGCAGAAGTCTGTCGAGATCTCCTGCGGATTCTTCGCCTTGACAAAGGCCACCCATTTTATCCAAGATGACTCATATTGCCTTCTAGTAGATTTGCACTTATATTCCTCTAGGAAGTCTATGCTGGCTTTTGAAATCCCGAAACGCTTTCTCACCGCTAGGGAGAGAAAATCATGAGCTGCAGGGTCCGGGTTTTCTGTAATGAAGCGCAGACAGTCGACTTCTGGACTCGCTGGGTCAGAACTGGATCTGGTAGCGGTAGAAACTTCAACCGTAGTTCCAATGCCAGGGGGAACCACACGCTGTTCGGCCACTTGTGGGCCACTATTGCCGCTACCCCCTTGAAGGATCTCAGTTTGTTGAGGACCCTCAACAGAAGGTTGTGAGGAGGGAACAGATAAATCCTGGACCATCTGTTCCAGTCGAGGGACATCGCGTCTACTGCTTCCGCTAAGGGGTCCTCGTACGGGGACACGTACAGGGGCAACTTCTTGTTGTCTTTCGTCGCAAAGAGGTCTATCTGCAGTTCTGGGACTTGATTCAGAATGAAGGAGAATGATCCTGCGTCTAAGGACCATTCCGACTCTATCGGTGTGAACCTGGATAGAGCGTCCGCTGTCACATTGCGGACTCCTTGAAGGTGAACTGCCGACAGATACCACTTCTTCTTTTCCGCCAATCGGAAGATGGCCAACATCACCTGGTTGAGAGGTGGTGACCTCGATCCTTGTCGATTCAAGCATCTCACAACTACCTCGCTGTCCATCACCAACCTTATGTGGATCGAGTGACGCGGGGAGACTTTCTTTAAGGTAAGGAGCACTGCCATAGCTTCTAGAAAGTTTATGTGAAAGGTCTTGAATAGCTTGGACCAAGTCCCCTGGACATTTTTCCAATGATAGTGACCTCCCCGTCCCTCCTTCGAGGCGTCTGAGTGAATCGTCACCGACGGGGGAGGTGGCTGAAGAAAAACCAACTTCTTTAGATGTCTGGCTTGGGACCAAGGCCTGAGAAGAGTACGTAGCCGAAGCGGAATTGGTCTTCTCAGATCTCTTCGCGCGTTTGATGCATAACTTCTCCAAACTCCGGTTGCATCCTTTAGCTGGGCTCTTAGCACTGGGTCTGTCACCGAAGCAAACTGGAGAGAACCCAGTACCCTCTCCTGTTCGCGTCTTGATATCCTTTCGGAATCTAGAAGTCTCTTGACAGAACCCGCTATCTCCTTCCTTTTCTTCGCCGGGATGGAGAAACGGTGTGACATTAGGTCCCAGTGGATTCCCAGCCACTGGAACTTTTGAGATGGAGAAAGTCGAGACTTTTTTCTGTTGATCTTGAAGCTTAGATACTCTAGGAACTGGATCACTTGACTGGAAGCTTGCAAGCATTTTGTCTCGGATGCTGCCCACACCAGCCAGTCGTCCAGGTAGGCTACTACCTGAATTCCCTTTAGGCGTAATTGTTTGAGAGCTACGCTCGCAAGCTTCGTGAAAATCCTTGGGGCTATATTTAGCCCGAATGGCATGGCTCTGAAGGCGTATAGTCTTCGTTGTAGCTTGAACCCTAGGTAGGGGGAGAGTCGACGGTTGATTGGGACGTGCCAATAGGCGTCTGACAAGTCTATGGAGACGGAATATGCCCTCTTGGGCAGTAAGGTCCTTATGTGTTGCAGTGTTAGCATCTTGAACTTGCAATTCACTATGAACTTGTTGAGTGGCGACAAGTCCAGAATGACTCTGAGTTTTTCCGAGTCTTTCTTGGGAACACAAAACAGCCTCCCTTGGAATTTGATGGACTTCACCCTTCGGATCACTTTTTTCTCCAACAGTTCTTGGACGTACTCCTCCAGAACGGGGGTGGAGTGTTGGAAAAACCGAGGGCACGGGGGTGGAGTGCTGTACCAGCTCCAGCCTAGTCCGTTCTTGAGTAGGCTGTGGGCCCAGGGATCAAAGGTCCACCGATCCCGAAAATTCTGAAGTCTCCCTCCTACCGGCATCATCTCACTTGGACTGCCGTCCTGAGGTCTTGCCTCCCTGAAGCGACCACCCCTGAATCCCCTTCCCCTTGAGGGGCGCCTAGACGAGCCTCTGGCTGCTCCTCTAGGCTTTGCTCGAAAGGAAGTAGACTGCCCTTCGAACGTTGGGGTGAATGCCGTGGACTGTGTCGACACGGCCTGGGGTACCCACTGGAATGTGGTTGGGGTTTGTGCCACCATCTGGGGCACTGAAGGCAATGGCAATTGCAGTTGCTGTTGCTGTCTAAGTGGCTTGGCTGGCCGAGATGGTAGCCTAGTCCTCATAGTCTTCCTCTTTGGTTGAGGACCCTCATCCGGGGAAGACTTTCTTTTGATAGCCAGGCCCCACTTCTGGAGAAGGTTTCTATTCTCCGTGGCGTCCTTATCAACAACTTCTTTGACCAATTCGGTAGGGAAAAGGTCTTTGCCCCAAATGTTGGAGGAGATTAGTTTCCTTGGCTCGTGCCTCACCGTAGCCGAGGTGAACACGAACTCCCTACAAGCTCTCCTCGCTCTGACGAAGCTATAAAGATCCTTCGTCACTGTGGCCAGATGAGTCTTGGCCACTACCATGAACATTTCATGGACCTTGGGGTCACTTGCCATCGTCTCAAGAGTAGTCTGAAGAGACATTGAGGCAGCCAGTCTTTCTTTTGTCTCGAGCTCTCTCCGCAAAAGAAAGTCAGATAGCTTAGGGAGGTCCTCGCCGAACTGACGTCCGGCAATATCAGCCTCCAACTTCCCAACTGAGAAGGTAAGATGGACGTCCTTCCAGTCTTTGTGGTCCATAGGCAGGGCCAGCGACAAGGGTTTACACTCCTCCAGGGAGGGGCAAGGCTTGCCGGCCTCGACTGCTTTTAGTACAGCCGCAAACCCTTTCTGTAAAAAGGGGAAGGCTCTAGCAGGAGAGGACACAAAGGAAGGGAGCTTCTTACTCAATGCAGCTACCTTTGAGTTCGTGAAGCCCCTCTCTTTCATCGAGGATGAAAGCAAGGCTTGAGCCTTAGCATGGTCCATCACTATGACCTCCTTCGGCTCTGTCTCCTCCTTTGAAGCTGGTTCCTTCCTCAACCGGACATAACAGTCCAGATATGACCCCTTGCTGGGCCAGAATTCCACCTCCTCTAGGGGAACTGAACCCAACTTATCCGAGATGACGATCTTTCCAGTCGTCATCGGCATGTGCTCAGCATACCTCCACGGGTTAGCATCTGAGCACAAGGGAAGGTCTTTCACATTGAGCCTTTTCCGGGGCCCATGTGATGCTGCAAGCCTCTGCATCTGCAGTTCCATTGCAGCCGCCTTCTCCTGATTCTCCTTCTGCATTTGTTGGATCATTCCAACAATGGAGGAGAGGGCCTGTCCCAGCTCTACTGGGAGAGCGGACGATGTTGAGGGAATAGGCTCCGGGATCTGAACCGGAGTAGCCGACACCTCGTCGACCTCTTCCTCTACAATGTCTGGGGCTTGAACCTCATTCTGGGCTCCTGCCAGGAGGTCTTCCTCCAGAAGCTCGGACACGTCAGACATCCTGTCGTCAAACTGGATGTCTTGCAAGGCGACCGCGACTTCACCATCCACCTGGATCTGAACTTGGGGGATCTCCTCTTGAGGCTGGGGAATCACTGCATCAGCTGATGCCCTAGGGAAAAGATAAGCCCTCATCTCACTTGGAAGATAAGGTCCAGAGGTGTTCTTCTGGAAGCCCCTTACCCAGGTACGAAGCTTCTCCCTTGCTATATCCCTTGATTCCGCCGTCCTAGGGGAATCAAAGGCCTCAGTAATCAGGTTAGTGCACACAGTACATACCTGAGGGTCCCAATACTGGAGATCACCCTTGGAGACAGCGCATGCTGCGTGCCTCCTACAAAACTCATGTCCGCAGAGGTTCTTACTGCGGACGTTGCAGAAAACACTTCCGCACTTCGGAGGGTCCTCCTGTAAAGAGAGGAAATTTCCATGAGTATCAAGTGAACTACGTATCACTGGATATGCACAGTTTAGCACACTTGTGTTTCCTTCACAACCAATTGTTGCAGCCTTCCAGATAATAAAATCGTATGGTTAATCTCTTCTAGAGTAACCAATGAAAAGTTTCCAGAGGAAACAGGTGTAGCTCACACCTAAGCAATGATTTTAAAATCCCGGATAATAGACAAGAAAGAACTCACTTTCTTATCTGTAAGGCAACACCAAAGGGCTGTGCAAGACAACACAAAAGTGTTAGAACACACAGTGCTGTACCAAAACTTATACTATAGTTTTCTTCCTACAGTATATGTTATACTGAAGAATACTGGTACAGTATAGAAGGTAATGTGCCGGCCGGCACTTGCTGGCCGGCACACACCATAACTAGCTTTAAAGTATACCACTTAACAGCTATAAGGCGGCAGAACGCTGGTTCAAATGCATGTGCCGGCAATAACTGCCAGCCGGCAACTACACAGGGTAGTACCCGGCTGCCGGCCACTGCTCATAGCGACCGGCAGACAAGGGCTGACAATAGCCGGCCGGCAAAGGTACACAACCGATGCCGGCCAGCAGCAAAAGAACCAGAGGACTACGACTGCCCGGCTGCCGGCCTCTTAGGCCAGCATCCGGGTCGGGTACAGCACTAGAAGAAAACAGAATGGATGCCGGGATAAGAGCGTAAACTACCTCCAAGCCCGGCAATCCGAAAGAGTGCATATAAGGAAGGGGAGAATCTAATTCAGGCTTCCTGACCAATGCCGTCTGGCTCTACAGGCAGGCATGGATGAGGGACCAAGGGAGGTCCGGGCAGCACTCAAAGCAGAAGACCCTTGCCGGCCGGCAGACTCTGCCGGCCGGCAAGGGACTGAGTCAATTCCACATCCTAACCTATCCTAGGTCCAGATGTAGAATGACGTACAGTACTGTAATGGCTAGGCCATTACGAAGATAGAGGGGGAAGGGACAAAAGAGGGTCCTACCAACCTTGCTTTAGTGAAGAATCACCCACAGCCAAGAAAACTCATCTTAGCCTAAGGGAGATCCAAGGAGGGAGGCCAGCAATACTTGCCAGCTCCCAGTGAACCAAAGCAAGGAAGGTGTTGCTACTCCCAGGGAAAGGATCTTATCCTCCCACCGAGAACAGCAACAAGGACTAGTCTGCTAGATCACAAAAGAAGGAATCATCTCGTACAGAAACCTTCGGCAGTGACCTAAGGAGGCTAAACCTCCTATGTCTGTGTCAGGCCAGCGAGGGAGACTCTACCCCAAGCCAGACAAACACAGACTCAGACTAAAAACTCTGATGTTTTGTCCCTCTCTGAAACCAGACTTACTGGAACAGGGAGGTACAGTAACACCCCAGTATAGTTGTATCGAAAGTTAATTCAGATAAACCACTAGGGTTAAGCCAAAGGCTTAAACAGAGGGAAAGGGATTGCATACCTTCTCCGAAGAAAAGAAAGCAACCGGGGAGTATGAGAAAGTATACTAAGGCTCCATAAGCAACTTAGCTTAGGCACCAAGAGAATCGATTACCTAAATCACCGAAACTCACTCGTTTACTATCTTGGAAATATTCAACATAATCTTAAATGTATAAAAAACAGCCTAAAGCTTCAATAAAATTTTAAAACACTCGGAAAACCAAAATCATGTAGGAAGTACTAGGACCAAACGACTAGGCTACATGGCCTAGCGTAGGCCAGAGTTGGCGAATACTTCGCCAAAATAATACTAAAAGCACGAAAGGAAATCCTATGTAACGCTAAATAGCTAAAATTTATTAAAGCAAAACAACCGGGAATGTCGCTCTGACTAACTAAAACTCATACCTAGCGAGCGACAGCGTCCATGACGCCTCCGGTAGGCAACGGCTCTTGTAACCAAGATTAATACTATTAATCACTTTAAAATTTACCAAGAGCCTACATTTATACATAAAAGAAATGGTACTCAACTTATCAGAGGCCGACGAAGTTGGAGAAGCCATGAAAAGCTGAATAAATCCAAGATTTGCGAGAAACACAGGAAAAAACACCGAGTTGTTAAGCTACGCAAAAAGGAATACAGATGGCGCCAGGATTGGCGCCAGGCACGTTTACGAAACGGTAGAAGAGGGAGCCTTGGGAGCGGCTCCCCCTTTTTCTTTCCCGTTTTCGTTTTCTTGCCAATTGACCCCTTCGATGTGGTATCTCTGTTAGGGGTGCAGATTGCCATGTGGCGTGTCAAGAATACGTCCTCTGATATGTCGCGATATCCCTTTCATTAGGGATATTCGCTCCAAGAGTTAGAATTCTGGGTACCTTAAGGTAAATTCTCTGGGAATATCGCCGTAGTTGTAATATACCCTAGGAAGCTACCCTATAGGAACTTCCATCAGGACGACATGGCTTGAGCCCAAAAATATATATATATATATATATATATATATATATATATATATATATATATATATATATATATATATATATATATATATATTCAAATAAGCCATATATATTTTTGATATATTAATGTCTGGATTCTCTTAACGACCTCGGGATCAGAGCCCCAGGCGAAATCACACAAAGACAAGAGCTTGGCTCCGGCCGGGAATCGAACCCTGGTCGGCAAGCTTATATAGACAGTGGGTTTCACTGTCTATATAAGCTTGCCGACCAGGGTTCGATTCCCGGCCGGAGCCAAGCTCTTGTCTTTGTGTGATTTCGCCTGGGGCTCTGATCCCGAGGTCGTTAAGAGAATCCAGACATTAATATATCAAAAATATATATGGCTTATTTGAATATGAAAAACACGTAAAAATGTGCAAAATTTATCATATATATATATATATATATATATATATATATATATATATATATATATATATATATAGATATATATATATATATATATATATATATACAAATATATATGTACATGTATATATTTATATACATAATATATATATATATATATATATATATATATATATATATATATATATATGTGTGTGTGTGTTTGTATATATATAAATATTAATACATATGTATGTATATATCTATCCTTGTATATACATGTATATATATATATATATATATATATATATATATATATATATATACATATATATATATATATATATATATATATATATATATATATATATATGTAAATATATATATATATATATATACGGTATGTATATATATATATATATATATATATATATATATATATATATATATATATATATATATATATACGGTATGTATATATATATATATATATATATATATATATATATATATATATATATATATATATGTAATATATATATATATATATATATATATGTATATATATATATATATATATATATATACATTGTGGCGGGATGTTGCGAGGACAACCCCCACACCCTTGATCACACTATACAGACAATTGTCTCCGCAACACAAACTTTCCCCTTACGTTATCATAAACTGGACTCTTAGACAAAGAGGACAAAAAAAAAAAAAACATAACCTTACAGCTATATTTCTTAAAACTACAATACTTAACATACAACCATCCACAACCAAAATAATTACACTTAAAACTAATTTTTAACTTAATAAATATACCAAGAAAAAAACGTAACACCATTCAAATAAAAACAACCTAACAAACTTAAAATTACCTGCACACCAAATCCAATATTCGTTTATGTGTGGACCTCTTTGTCCACACAAGGGCCAACAGTCCTTCCAGGCCAATGCCACAACTCTCTGGCAGACGCAATACTTGGTGGCAGACAGAGAATTTCGTGGCAGTCTGCTACACCTGCCTCACTTGATTGGCAGTCTATATCATCACTATCATCATCATCATCGTCATAATATTATAGCACAAGAGCAATCAAATCAGTTTCATTAACGCAATCCAGTTCATCAACAGTCGGTCAATCCAAAAGACCAGTCTAAATATAATCAATTCCAGTCCAGGTCAGCAACTATACATCAGCATTCAAAAATAAGTTCTCCAAAGGAGGAATTACGGCCTGCAAATGACAAAAGAAAAACACTTACGAACACTTCTAGCTAACTAAACTATCGCACTATAATCAAAAATAAATAATGAACTGTTCCTATCATTCACAATCACGACAAGCAAATATAAACAAAACTGTACTTACTCAGAAAATAAATCAACCACTTCCACGCTGGTCGAATCAAATAAAGTAAATCCAGCATTGACACACACAACCGCCTCTAGCAGCAGTCAAATCAAACAGCCATTCACCCAAGACCTTCACCACTGTCGTAACGTAGCTAACAACATAAACAAACAATTACATTTATACCAACAGTCTTTCTCACAACAAACAATCAATACACTAACTACCTTTCGCTCACTGACACAATCTCTCTCTCTCTCTCTCTCTCTCTCTCTCTCTCTCTCTCTCTCTCTCTCAGGATTTGGCAAACAAAAAATAAATAAAAATGAATAAAGATTAATCCTCCACATTCCTCCTCCCTTACTTTGTCAAATGCTTCTACATTTTCACACAACCACTTACATTATTTTTCTCATTACCCATTCGCAGTAGGGAACGGGACCTCTACTCCAAGTAACTGGGCCTTCATACACTCTCTCATTCACTTCTTCCTTATCACAATCATTAACTACATTAACACTATTCCTATCTAAATCCCTATCATCTAATATATCATGTACAATCCTATCTACCTCGTTCTTATCTGGCCCTAAAATTACACTCATTTCTGTAAACAGTTCATCCATTTCATCAAAAATATTTTCAACTTTAGCAAAAGATTCATTCAAGCTACTTATCATTCTCCTAACTTTCATTCTCGCATTCATCATCCTTTCTTTTACATCATCTAAGGGAAAGCCACACACACTATAGGTATCACTCATACTCAGCCATGATTCATCTGTATTTACACATTTATCTTCCATACACACTTGTACATTTACACCCTTGTCATACTTATTTCTATTCTCACTTTTACTTATAAAATTTCCACTTCTTTCATCCTTACTTAAAGCTCTCGTATTCATCCTTTTCATATATTCTACTAACACCAACTGTTTACCTTCTAGACCTAATTCCATACATACTGGGTTCACACTTGTTCCTTTTCAACAATTTACTCATCCCATTCCCTTGGATATACTAAGGTACCTCATTCCATTTACGCAACTGGTTGTGGTGTGCCTTAACTCTTTCCACACTATCATCCACATACAACTTACCCAACACATAACTTAATCCTCTCGAACCAACTTCTAACACCTCATATGGACCTTCAAACTTATCACGCACCTTATATACATTCATTCTACCCTTTTCAATTACTTCTTTCATCACTCTCTCACCAACTTTGAAGCTTTCAAACCTCTCATTTTTCTTTTCTCCACACATCTCTATCCTCCTCAGACACACCCAACCTCGGTCTTACTATCTTTTCAAAATCTAACACAAACTTACATGGAGACATACCCGTACTCTTATGCACTGTTGCATTGTAAGCCCACAACGCTCTACCAACATACAAATCCCAATCATTATCACATGTACTCAACATTCGCAAAATTTCAGTTAATGTTCTTATAGTCCTTTCAGCCAACCCATTCGCACTTGGCATATAAGGAGCCGAATACACATGTTCAATACCCCATTCTCTTAACATCTGCTCAAACTTACATCCAACAAACTCAGGGCTATTATCACTTAACATTCTCCCAGGCTTACACACACACATCAGCAACATCCCTTGACCAACCATTCTTGCAACAGTCTCACTCCTTTTATTCTTTATAGGCACTGCATACGTAAACTTACTCATGTGATCTACCATAATAATCATTCCCACGTGTCCCCTCGCAGTCACAGGCACCAAAACACAATCAATCACAAACATCCCAAATAGTTCTTTCGTACGTAATCTCAAAACAGGCGGATTAGCATGCACTCTCTGATACTTTCCTTTCTGGCAATCTTCACACGTAGTGGCTACATCCTTAAATATCTGACTCAACCCTGGTGTAAACAATCTCTCACACATGCATTCCCACAATTCATTCTTACCCATATGCCCATATCTGTCATGCCCTAACATACACATACTTACAGCTGCATGCATCGGAAGCACAGGAACATATACATCTTCATCCATTCCTTTATGTAGAAAATAAACAATATTCTTACACACAATAAGTCTCTTATTAACTTTCTTAAACACCTCTAAATCAGACGGCCATTCTTCTAGCTCAATACTATTCAACATACATTCCCGTAACCTTTTAATTTCCACACATTCATCTTGCATTTCTTGCACCTCCTCTTTAGTCAATAGATCATCCTCACTCCTCGTAATATCAACCATGCCAACAAAATTCGCCATGAATGCACTATTATCTTCTATCACAACTACTTCACTTCCATTCTTCAGAAACAAACCACTACCAATATCAACTGATAGATCATGCAATCTTAAAAAATCAATTCCTATCAAAAACCAACTAGGCATCTCATTCTCTCCCATTACAATGAAATTATGTTCCACCTCCATACTTCCCAGTTGTACTTTCAAACGCACTTCTTCCTAAACTAGCAAACTTCCTTTACCTATCCCATGAATTCTCACACTCGTACATTGCCTTTTCACTTCCCAATTGTACCGCTCTATTTCCTTGATAACAGACATATTCACTAATGATACTTGCGCGCCTGTATCAATTAAACTACAGTATTCATTCTCATTTATACCCACATACTTCATCATTCTTCCTTATACCCAATTCACTCACCACATGCCTAAGAAATTCCACCTCCCCAGCCAACCATGTACACTTTTCAAGCTAAACTTTCACACCAACTTCTATCAAATGTTCTAATACTGCTTCAAGCAACTGCATGTGTTCCTCAACAGTCTCACTAGCAATCAAAATATCATCTATAGAAACAGTCACCTTCTGTCGATCAAACCCAGCCAAAACTACATTCATCACCCTCTGGAAGGCAGCAGGCGCATTAGCAAGGCCAAAACTTGATCTTCTAAACTGATAATGACAATTACTACTTGAAAATACCGTAATGGGCCTGCTCCCCTCTGCAGAGGCATTTGGTAATAGCCCCTAACTAAATCTAACTTTGTAAAAACTTTCATACCATGCATCTTATACACACAGTCAGACACTACATTCATTGGGAAACGTTCTTTAACAGTTAATTCATTCACCTTCCTATAATCAATAGACATACGTAAACTTCCATCCGGCTTTCTTACAGGTACATTAGAGCTATTCCAGGCACTCTCACTCCTTTCTATTACACCCATTTCCTCTAACTCCTGGCACTGCTCTTCTATTTCTCTGGCAATAGGCGGAGAAAAATGTCGGGGACGCTGATATATGGGGGTGTCATTACTAAAAAAATATCTTAAATTCAGGCAGCTTTGATCCCCCACAATCCTCGTAACCACGACTCAAAACTCGCCGTCTATCCCATAACATCCTATACAATTGTTCCCTTTCTCCCGCACTTATATTCTCATCTACATTAATTCTTTCTTTCAAACTTTCACAGTCCCAATCGTCATCCTAATTTATCTTACCCGTCATAACATGTCTCAATTTAACATACCTTTCATCCTCTACATTGACCAACATATACATACATCCCATGCAATCACCCTCACGTATATCCCGTATTCTCCTCCTCCTTACAGTCGGCAACAAGCTCACATACACCTTCGGCTCCTGCAAATTCAAAATACCATGATACACATGCACACTTGTTTTCACTAAATTACTTGCTTCCGAACCTTCCACTACATATTCACAATTGTCACTATTGGCAATTCCTAGACTATTCGGCCATGCAACTTTTACACTGACAACCTCACTGGCATCTCTTGACAATTTAACACCTTCTTTCGCTATTAACGGCACACCTTTCCATACCTTCGTACATACACTACCATCTTCAATAAAATAAAATTCCCCACAAAATTTACCCTTAACTTTCATCTCTATCTTATTTACACTGGGATGTACAGTCATACCACATTTTTTCAAGAAGTTATAACCTAACATCACATCACATTTGCCATTTACTCCCTCAACCACATAAAAATCATTATATTCCATCATCAGCCCACCAATCATAACATATTCACGTAACTTTCCTTGCACAGACATACTTAAATTACCGATACCTTTCACATACTTTACACCCCGTAAATTCACAAACATCCCTTACCTTATCGTACGCATTCCTAAACATTAAATTAACACCACAACCAGTATCAATCAGGCCAACTAGCTCTATTCCATTAAAATTTACTTTTGCACTCATGCAGTCATAAGCTCTTTCACCCATCACGTCTTCATGCAGTAAACCTTCACGAACATGCATCACATTCACTCTGCACACACTCAAGGACTCACCCAGCTGAACCCTCTTACACTCTAGTTTCCCAAACATCCTGGCTGACTTAATCCCTTCTTCGTACATACTCTAGCTACATGCCCATCTACACCACATTCAGTACACTTACCCCGCAGCTCCTTGCACATTCTAGCATAATAACCATCCTTACCACAATTACCGCAAATCAAATTAATACGATTACTCCGACATCCACTAGCTATGTGCCCAGTCATACCACACTGATAACATTTAACCCCTTTCTCTTTCTAAAACTCACTAATATGATGCCCTGTCTCTCCACACCCGAAACATGCTCCTAATGCTCATCTACACTCATTCTTTTTATGCCCTACTTTCCCACACCTATAACACTTCTCTTCACAGACACAACTACCTGACCTACCTCCCTGCACACTAGCACTCCTATCTCTCCAAACCTGATTCCCTTGCCTAAACCCTTCATTTGCCCTTACAGGTATTCCCACATTACTCGCCCTAACACTCCTATCTACTACATTATCAGCTACCCTCATCAATCCTCTCATAACAGCATCTCTAAAACTAACAAATTCTGGCACACTTTCCTCCATTCCAGTTCTTACACTCACAGATTTGCTTTCTTTCATACATCTATCTAACTCATAATCCTCAACTATCTCTAAAATATCATCCCATGTCAATCTTTCTTTCATCCACTTCATCTTCTCCTTAAGTTTCAAATTAATAAACTCAGCAACATTCTCAGGTACAGTAGCCAAAAACTTCTTCATTAATTCTTTATTCTCATATATGCCTTCATCCCCATACTTCTACCTAGCTAAAGTTTCCAACCTACATACATACATCGATATTTCTTCTCCTACATTCATCCATGCTTCATCAAAATTATTCTTACGCTTATACCCAACACTCCCTTTCATACGTTTTACATGCTCAATTATCCTACCTTTCACACTATCATATTCAACATCCCCCACACTCATTATCACACCATACATCGTCAACAAATACCCAGTCAAATATTTTCCTAACTCCCTAGCCCAAACTCTCTTACTATCACCATACTTATCCTGACAATACCTCTCATACTCCTTGTGTGTGTGTGTTTGTGTGTAGATTGCCTTACCTTATGTAAGACACGGGCTCTTGCCGCTGGGCAGCCCGTAACATACTCCTTGAAAAACTCATATGCATCCCTACTACTATGCTCATTGAACCTTTCACACCGAGGTACCTCTCTCATAAACACAATCTTACACACATCACGTTCATTCTCATTGCTATCATCACTGCTACCTTCCTTCTTGTTTCCTTCTTCATTTCAATGTAAAGAATCCAATTCAACGCTCAAATTCCTATCTTTAACCATTCCTTTCTTACCGTTTTTCTTACTTACCACTTTCACCCATTCATGATTATCTTCACTCTCATCCTGACCTTTCTTCTTTTCCCTCTTCATATTACTTTTACCTTTCTTCTCATTCTTCCTATGACATTTCTGTTCATCCTTATTATGCCTAATTCCTTTATTTTCATTCTCACTATCATTACCTTCCATATCACTTACCTTAGCCTTCTCTTCCACTATCAACCCATTACCTGAAGCAGAAGCCACTCCTCCGACTGCACCTTCACCCATGAAAGTTTTCATCATCCCCATTACTTGCCCCATCATAGCTTCCAATCGTTTCTCCATTCGTTCTTCATTCTCTCGCATCCTCATCTCAACACCCTCTTCCACTCTCGCTACAGTTCCCTGAATTTCCCTCAGTTTCCTTTGCATCTCCTCATTCTCACAGTTCAACCTCTCATTCTCTACTAGCAACCTCTCTTTCTCATCTATCAACTTCTGCTCCCATTCTTTAACCAACCGCAATTCCTCCCTTGATAACTTGTACTGATCTTAAATCTAATTTCGTAACCTATCAGTCCTTCGTCTAAGAGTCCAATTATCAATCCCACCTCTCAAGTCCCTGTACGGGTGCCAAAATAATATGGCGGGATGTTGCAAGGACAACCCCCACACCCTTGATCACACTATACAGACAATTGTCTCCGCAACACAAACTTTCCCCTTACGTTATCATGAACTGGACTCTTAGACTAAAAGGACAAAAACAAAAAAAAACATAACCTTACAACTATATTTCTTAAAACTACAATACTTAACATACAACCATCCACAACCAAAATAATTACACTTAAAACTAATCTTTAACTT
>NC_090739.1:99851929-99859429 GCF_036898095.1 Palaemon carinicauda | reverse complement strand
CAAAATCAAACCATTGTTCTCTAGTTTTGGGTAGGGCCATAGCCTCTATACCATAGTCTTCCAATGTCTCGGGTTAGGGCTGATTCACACCTGACACTCACACTCACACTCACGTGCACGCAATTGATCGGATTTTGTATTTCAAATTTTCATTTTGGAAATGACTCTTCTAATGTACACCTTCTGAAATAGAAATAAGGATGTATAGCTGGAGGTGACATAATAGATTATATGAAAAGCTCCCATAAGAGAAGATCTATTCCTGCAGTAAAGTAAGAAATCATAAACGAAAGAAAATTGGATTATAGACTTCTCATAAGGGGAACCCATAGCGTTTACAACACCAATGTTGCACTGCTACAAACATATGCATAAACCTACATATGAAAACTGGTATCATTATTTTTCAGTCTATATTGCTATTATTTCTGACTCTTGGAAGTAAAAGATAAATAAAATCAATTGATAGAGATGACCCTAGAGGCCGCCATTAGGGCGGCACTTAGCTATTTAGGGCAAGTAGATTGGGAGAGCAATTGGCTCACGTTCAATAGGTCTGTGAACCGCTGCCGGCTATATTCCATTTGTCTGTTCAGTTCTACAAAAGAAAAGGCACCTTTTGTGGGCAAAGAAAGTTATGATGCTAGCCACGTTGGCCGTAAAGACCTGCATAATGTGGCCCTTAATGCAATAGTAGTTATATCACATTTAGAATATTTGACCTCAATTTTATGATAATAATCATGTTATTTGTGCGTATGAAATATTCACATTTCAAAATAATACTCTGTGGAGCATTGAACTAGATTCTTTTTTCTTTTTGGCTCACTACAAAACTCGAACAACTGAAATACATTACTTGGATGCAAGAAAAGCCAGACAATTCATCTGGTAAAAGCCAGACAATCGCCCACTTGAAAGTCATCAACAATACCTCATTGTCAAAAACCTAGAACTCCTCAGAGCTATATATGTGCTTCCTGGAGTCTACTGGCAAAAAAGATTGTCCTTTTATTATCTGTTTTCTCCTCTATAATATGACATAGCATAGCTCCTTGCGTTTCTTTCGTTTGAAGAAAATCGAAGGTCAAATAAAATTGTATTGAAACTCGGTATTCTAATGTTAGTGTGATGCCTTGATGACACAGGTTTGACTTCCTTTGGTCTCAAGTATTATCAGATCCATATCGCGCATTGCAATTTCTGAAGGAATATTTGTGAGAAGTTGATGATTTAATTTGACTCTCTGGAGACATCTTGGGATGAGACTGATAAGATATAAAATGATAGTTTGAAGATGAAAGGATTCTCATATGATCCTGGTCCGTGTTCAGAATCACTGAATTAACCAGCATCTGTCTCTCTGGAGAAACATCTCCTTGAGCATTATGCAATTAATTTATAAAATATAAAGATTCCTGAAGAATGTTGATGTTTTTTATCCACTTTACTGAATGATTTTTACCAAATTACAAAAGCAAGGCACAGCGATGTGGTGTATGAACTTGATTGATTTATTACAGAGAGACATTAATCATAGAACTCTCTCAACATGAGCTTATGCAATTTGATTGAAATCACGTACACAAGTAATCATTCGGCATAGTTCGTCTGTGAAAGCATCTATATAAAACGAGAAAAAGATATCACTGACGATTATTTCATCGAAAATTAACACAAATTGGTTATCAGGACTGTTGATGGTATGATAGTTAGAACTCAAATGGCATCAGAAATACCAAATTGTAACCCACAAGTACAATACTTACCGTGACGCTGGTGTCAATTAAATGCGTTGATATAAAGGATTGAAGACAAAAATTTTCAGTAACCTTAAAGAGAGCATCAAGGTAATTGTTCCAGTTCTCGCTTATACAACCCTCTTGAGCAGACATCGTATCAAAACAAAAAAGAATGACTAATGAAATATAAGGAACTAGAGACATTATACACCAGATAGTTTTACGAAAAAATTAGAATAGTTTGTCGTATATGTCTAGATTGTCTACAATATTTTTGGTGTTCTTTGAAAGGAAAGTAAATTTTTATAAAAGAAAAAAAATTGGACCATTTAAAAAAAATCAAATTAATTACTTAGCACTGATGACAATGTGAAGTCCTTATTTCCCTTTTATTTTGGTTAACATTTCACCATTTGCTGCAAATAAGGATTTAACATTGACACTAAATCTACAGAGGATAATTGTATATTGTTGTTAGGATTATAATTACTCTATAAAAATCATACATTTCGTGTGTTTTTCGGCAACTTTCAGTCTTCGGGTAAAACCTTTACACACACACACATACAGAAACACGCACACTCACAATATTCTTCTAGTTGATTTCATAAAGTTTAATGTTTTGTGGGTAATTACATGTCTGTGAAAAGGTCATCGGATAGACCGTACATCATGTCCTTATAATACTGTTCCTGCTCTACTCCCTTGACACAGAATATTTAGTGATGACTGGCCAAATTTTTGTACTTAGCCGTTCATCTTAAAAAGAGACCAATTGTCCTGTATTAAAAGAATCTTTTATGTTGGGACAAAAGGTTATTCAAAACTCCAAGTGATGTCTATTTGCAAAGCATTGGACAAAAGGTCTGTTATGTCAGCCATAATTTAGCTGACACGAGAAAGTTGCATAAAATTCAACGTCGGTGACTCTCCCATGGCTCTGGCAATCATATCAGTGATTAGAAATGAAGTTACGTCACTGGTGGCATAAGTTTGGTAGGCGGCAGCTCCTGTCGTTTGTGCACTTTTCTCTTACCGATGGGATGAAAATGACCAAACCCTCATTCAAATTAGTAGTGAGTTCTTGTGTTTGTTGCATTGTTAAGGTGTGCAAGCGAAGGATGGACGGATCTCATACAAGTTTGAGATGTATATTGCTACCGAGCTGGAAAATACATTTTATATCAGATGAGCTTTAGTATCAATGATTCAGGGGGAAGTACGTATTCATGTGCACATAAATGCATGATACGTGCATACATAAATGGGCGCAGTATTCATGTAATAATTCATGAATCGGTAAAAGAAATTGGATTTCTCTCTCTCTCTCTCTCTCTCTCTCTCTCTCTCTCTCTCTCTCTCTCTCTCTCTCTCTCTCTCTCTCTCTCTCTCTCAATAGTGGGAAAATTATGACAGAGTTGCAGAGAAGTAAAAACGTAATATTCTTGAAAAAATTTAAAAACATGTTTACCAACTAGAGAAACATATATGATAATTTACAAAGAACGTTAACTACTGAATGTTCATTATTTTAAATGCTTTCAGGAAAATAACATGATAAAAGGTTATACAATTGAACATAACTTTTAGACACCAATTTCATTTCAAGAATAAAATGCCATAATATCTATTGCGCAGAATACACCGTAAAACATCATGTTTATTTTGATATGAAACTTGAGGGAGGCTTTACCTAGGAATCATTAGAGCATAATTTCACTAAGCAGCTTTTCTCTACGATTTAAATATAATTTGTATGCCATAATGCTTTCGAAGAATTATTTGGATTTATTGACTTATTTCGGTATTATAAGTAGGAATGATACAGAAGTATGAAAGGTATATCTTATATTTCCAGTTAAAAGTAGAAAGGATGAAAAAACGAGTGAGAAAATGTTATTATCTGTAAACTATTAAAAGAAGATTTTTTGCCTAATCCAGCTATTCAAGTAAATCATAGTAACTCCTCAATAGAGAAAACAAAAACAAACAATATAGCAGTTACGTAAGAAATAGGAATAACGCATTGTCCTAGAGCCTACATTTCAATGAAATATATGAATAAGTAGATTATTTTCTCCTGTAACATTATGGAGAAAAACTCGAGGCAAACACATAACTTGGGAGAGAGAGAGAGAGAGAGAGAGAGAGAGAGAGAGAGAGAGAGAGAGAGAGAGAGAGAGAGAGAGAGAGAGAGAGAATCAATAATGCCAGCCATGGCTTTGATCATTCGAATATTGCCTCTGCGATGCACTGCCGTAAACAGTAATTCGTATATCATGCATAAGGAATTCTCCTGTGATTGGAACAACAAATTTACCCTCTGACAACAGCTCAACTTCTCTTCATCAATTAGTCTGCATTACGATTAAATCCTTAGTTAACAAAGCATTACTCTTTGCCTTGCAGTCTTCCTTTCTCTATTAGAGTTATTTTTTCTGCAATGCGTAAGATATTTCACGTGTCTTTACATCTGCACAATGCAGGTCATCATTATATAAAAGCATTTTGGTATCAGAGTTCCGTCATATATCATTATACTGTATGCTAGATTTTTAAGATTTGAAGTTCACAAAATCAATCAGAATTGTCTATTATCTGAAATGCTTTAACATAAAGTTATTTTTAGGTCTATGATTTCAATAGTTTTGAGAGTAATAAGGACCAGACGTAAGGTGGTAACAGTTATAGAAAGATACAAAACATTAAATACTGTAGTACAAATGGCTTACAAAGAGAATATAAGCTTTTTACGAAAGTATCTCTTAATGTTATAAAGCGGTATCGAGCAGCTTTTACTTTACATATTTTACATAATCCATATCTTGCATCTGGGTCCACACTCGCCTGTGCTAAATCTGGAGAAATCTTAAGAGTATTGTATTCTGTTAAAGAAATACAAAAGATGCTTAGATACTGCTACAGGCAGAGCACGTGTTGAATTGGTTTCGATCAATTGATTAATACTCAACTTAATATCGTTAACAGCTCGTTGCGTAAAATTCAGGGTTAGTAATAGACGGAGTGACAAAACAGCGATTATACACTTCGTAACACTATTTCTTTAAAACATCACACCAACTGGTTCTATGCTTAGATAGTTATATCAACACTTTAGTAACAAAAATCATTAAACATAAAAAATGGTACGTGACTTGAACTGTTATATGTACACTTTAGTAATATCAGCAATTCAAACACAAAAATAGGACTAGGATTTGACAGTTGTATTAACGAAGTTAATTATCGAGATCAGAAACGTATTGGAGAACAGAGGTATCCGTTTCTCGCGATGTTGGAATTCTAACTTCACATTTGTAAAGTTGGGATATTCAGTGTTGGTTCCCATGGTTGATATGGGAAAATATGACGTCACTGCTGCCCGCTTTCCCTCGGTGTTATCTACCTTGCCTTTGCTAAGTCATTCGTTTCGTCCGCTATAATGTGGAAGCAAAAGCAGAAAGATTCATGGTTTACATTGCCTAATAATTGCCCAGTTTACGGTCCTAATAACCGTAAGGATAACAATAAAGGGTCTAAGCTTCTTTAAATTTCCTAGACACTGAATTTCAATCTATAGATGGCTTCATGCCTGTCACCGTGCTGATCACATCATCACCACACATGCTGTCATTTATTCAGCTCATTTCAATAATGATGATTAGGAAGAAGACTCTGGGGTGGTCATGGGATACCAGAAAGAATTTTTTGGTAAGATGGTACACATGATGAGAACTATGAGAGTGAAAGTTCATGCACGTTGTTATTTAAGCTTTAAGAAAAGTAGTGTTCTGCTAGCAAATCTTTGATTGGTCTGTTTGATATGTTGAACTGTTTATATAGTCTAGATTATATATTGACCAGGAGAATCAATCATGACTGCTTGTAACATTCTTATGGATTAATTAGGTGGATTCGTAGTTCTCATAAGTACCCTGATACTTTGAGTTTCAAGGATCGACAAAGGTCATTTTTATTGGGGACGATACAAAACTATTATCTCATACTCAGAAAATGAGGATTCTCTCTGCATATCTGGTGAAACGTTAATGAGTGATAAGCGTCCTTCGAATGATGATGGAAATGAGCGAGAGTTGGCATTAGAACTCTTCATAACCATTCATTTGCTCGAAAATATTGACATTGAAACTGAAATAACGATGAAGGGGTCAGTTTTGAATTTTCTGATATAGGCAGCTCATCAAATTTACCCTATGATGTCATTGAGAAAGAGTCTTTATGCATTATGAGAGGGTATAGTGAAAAAAATGTATCAAAAATATCCTAAAATAGGGAAGAAAGACCGCCGTTGTGAATAGGGGAACTTTACATATTCCATCACAAAAATTCTTGGAACTATTAAAATGAATGAGGAAAGGCTTTAAATCCATCCATGGTGACACGCTGAGGGAAGGAAAGGATTGTGTCATGAAGCTGGCATCAGAGTGGCAGATGACGGAAGGTGTTCCTACTGATTTTACTTTTTTATTATTGTTTTTTTTTTTCTTTTTTTTTTTGATTTTTAGCGTTTTCTTCAAAATGCAGTACTTGAATAGTACTTTGAGAATTGACAAATATAATGATGCTTCTATGAAGAGAAAAAAATTATGGGATAAGATATGGATGAGAGGAGATATCACTTGGTTAGGTAAAGTAAATTACTATATAACTGTAAGGTTATTGGCATATGCAATGATATTTCTCATGGAATATTCCTTAAATTAAATCATGTATATTAGGAAGTCTGAAAATAAAATTTTTTAACGACACTAGGGCTATTTTCTAGCTAAAAAACCTTATATTCTATCATTTTGCTGAAGAACTCCATACTCCTCAAAAGAGAGAATATGATTACTAGTGGCGTGACGATCGTCGGTAACATCATATCCTCGAGGAAATGTTAAGGCATTGGTTATATAGATCTTGTATAAACTCACAAGCAGACGACAAATACATCAAGGGCCTGCCATTCGGTGTGCTTTCTCAAGCTGCTAACAAGTGTTCAATTGCCAGTTAAGTATTATTGTATTACCTTCTCTGGCAAACTCACTAGCAAAATCTCTAATTTCTTAAATGAAACACCATGAAAAATTGCTAAGTTCCTGAAAATTGTTCTCAAAGATGAAGTTATTCACATAGTTTCTTGCAAATTGTTTTTACTCATTGCTAAATGTGCTAGGATTCCGATGAATTAAATTGAAATTGCTAAGTTAATAAGATGAAACATAGCATTACTTGTGTAGGGTGTGATGAATGTCTGTGTTAACTATTATTATTGTGAACCAATGGAGGTCATAATTGTTATATTTAATCTTGAATTAAGTAGGGATTATAATATCTCAATTATGTTCCTTGCTTTGAACAAATAAATATGAAAGTTGTACTGAGATATCAATGTAAAGTCATATAATGTCAGCCTAAGAAAAAAAAATGGTTGATGTTGTGGTTTTCCTTAATTAGTGGGGTGGCTTGGAATAGTCAATTCTATGTTCATAGTTTAGACATTAATATGGCTACAACGATCTTAGTTTTATTTTCATAAGCATCATGTTTGATATTTCAACTGTACGAGGAATAGTAAACATTTTAATTATACAAAGTTGAATTTGGCTGTCTAATAGGACGTTGAAAGTGTTTGAATTTTACATGTTTGATATCTGATATTTTATCATATCTTGACACATGCGAAAAAAAAGCTTCTTTAAAATTTTATTTTTACACTATAAGCAGATATTATTCATTTGACTGCATGACATTA
>NC_090739.1:99821929-99834429 GCF_036898095.1 Palaemon carinicauda | reverse complement strand
TTCTGATGAGAGTGACCTCCCCAGCCTTCCTTTGAGGCGTCTGTGTAGATAGTTACTGACGGGGGAGGAGGTTGAAGAAGTATTGATCTCTTCAACTGCTTGGCATTGGACCACGGCTTGAGAAGCGTTCGTAGTCGAAGCGTATTTTCTCCAGACTCCTGTTGCGTCCTTTAGCTGTGCCCTTAGCACTGGGTCTGTTATCGAAGCAAACTGTAGAGAACCCAGCACTCTCTCCTGTTCGCGTCTTGATATCCGTTTGGATTTCAAGTTTCTTGATAGATCCTGCTATTTCTTTCCTCTTCTTCCCAGGAATGGAAAATTGATGTGACTCCAGATTCCAGTGGATTCCCAACCACTGAAATTTTTTGAGCTGGAGAAGGTCGATACTTTTTGATGTTGATCTTGAATCCCAGATGTTCCAGGAACTGGATCACTATCTTAGAAGCTTGCATGCATTCTGTCCTGGATGCTGCCCACACCAGCCAGTCGTCCAAGTAGGTTACTACTTGGACCCCCTTTAGGCGTAATTGATGGAGGGCTGCGTTCACTAGCTTCGTGAAAATCCTTGGGGCTATGTTTAGCACGAAAGGTATGGTTCTGAAGGCGTAAAGTTATCAATGTAACTTGAAGCCTAGGTAGGAGGAGAGGTGACGATTAATTGGAACGTGCCAATAAGCGTCAGACAAGCCTATAGAAACAGCATATGCCCTTTTGGGCAGTAGGGTCCTTATGTGTTGAAGTGTGAGCATTCTGAACTTGTAGTTCACTATAAACTTGTTGAGTGGCGACAAGTCTAGAATGACTCTGAGTTTTTCTGAGTCCTTCTTTGGAACACAAAACAGCCTTCCTTGGAATTTGATGGACTTAACCTTCCGGATTACTCTTTTGTCTAAAAGCTCTCGGACATATTCTTCCAGAACGGGGGTTGAGTGTTGGAAGAATTGAGGAAATTGAGGTGGAGGACTGCTCCAGCTCCAACCTAGTCCATTCTTATTTAGGCTATGGGCCCAGGGATCGAAGGTCCAGCGATCCCTAAAAAGCTGTAGTTTCCCTCCTACTGGAAGTATCTTACTTCTGCTGTTGTGGACCTGAGGCCTTGCCTCCTTGACCGCGTCCTCCCCTGGATCCCCTTCCTCTTGAAGGGCGTCTATAAGAACCTCTGGCCATTCCTCTAGCTCTCGAACGAAAGGAAGAAGTCTGCCTTTCGAAGGCTGGGTTAGAAACTGGCGACTGTGTCGCCACTTGTTGAGGTACCAGCTGGTACGTGGTTGGAGGATGTGCCACTATCTGAGGCACCGCGGTCACAGGAAGTGGTTGTTGATGTTGCTGTTGGTAGGGTTTAGCCGGCCGAGAGGATAGCCTAGGCCTTTTTGTCTTCCTCTTGGGTTGGGGACTCTCATTCCTGAGAAGATTTTCTCTTAAGATCTAAGCCCCACTTTTTGAGAAGGTTCCTATTCTCTGAGGCGGCCTTGTCTACTACCTCTTTAACCACTTCATTGGGAAAGAGGTCTTTACCCCAAATACGAGATATCAGTTTCCTCGGTTCGTGCCTCATCGCAACCTAGGCGAACACAAACTCTCTACAGGCTCTCCTAGTTTTAATAAAGCTATAGAGATCCTTTGTAACTGTGGCCAGATGGGTTTTGGCCACTACCATGAACATTATTCTGGTTCTTGGGGTCACTGGCGACTGTTTCTAGTGTCGTTTGCAATGACATCGATGCCGCAAGTCTTTCCTTTGTCTCTTGCTCTCTACGCAAGAGAACCTCCAACAGTTTTGGAAGTGCCTCACCAAACTGGCGTTCAGCAATATCAGCTTCCATCTTTCCGACTGAGAAGGTAAGGTGTACGTCCTTCCAGTCTTCTTGGTCCAAGGGCAAGGTCAGAGATAATGGCTTGCACTCCTCCAAGGATGGGCATGGTTTCCCTGACTCCACCGCCTTTAAGGCTGCCTTATATCCCTTTTCCAAGAAGGGAAAGGCTCTGGTAGGAGAGGCCACAAAGGAGGGAAGCTTCTTACTCAAGGCTGGCACCTTTGAGTTAGTGAAGCCCCTCTCTTTCATCGAGCTCGCTAGTAACGTCTGAGCTTTACTATGGTAAAAAACTATGACCTACTTCGGCTCCGTCTCCTCCTTTAAGGCCGGCTCCTTCCTATGACGGACACAGCAGTCCGGATAAGAATCTTTGTTGGGCCAAAATTCCACTTCTTCCAGGGGAATTGCTCCCAACTTTTCTGAGATCACGATCTTCCCGGTTGTCAATGGCATGTGTTCGGCATACCTCCAAGGATTGGTATCCAAGCACAAAGGAAGATCCTTCACGCTGAGCCGCTTCTGGGGCCCACGTGATGCTGCAAGTCTACGTATCTCCAGTTTCATTGCAGCTTCCTTCTCATCATTCTTCCTTTGAATTTGTTGGATCATCTCAACAATGGAAGAAAGAGTCCTTCCCAGTTCATCTGGGATAGGAGACGATGTAGAAGGAACAGGTTCTGGGTGCGCAACCGATGTAACCGACACTTCGTCGATTTCTTGCTCTTCTACTTGAGGAGCCTGGAACAGTTCCTCCTCCTGACCTTCTCCTAGAAGGTCCTTCTCAGTAGAATCCGACAGCTCCGACATCCTATCGACCAGTTGGGTGTCTTGAAGGGCGGCCGAGACTTCAGAATCTACCGGATTCTGGACAGTTGGTATCTCCACCTGAGGCTGGGGGATGATTGCATCGGCCAATGCTTTAGGGAAAAGGTAGGTCCTCATCTTCTCATTTGGAAGGTAGGGACCTGAGGTGCTTTTCTGAAAACCCCTCAACCCGGATCGTAACATTTCCCTGGCAGCATCCCTTGACTCCGTCGACTTAGGGTCGTCAAAAGCCTCGGTAATCAGGTTATAACAAACTGTACAAACCTGAGGGTCCCAATACCGGAGATCACCTCTGGAGGCTGCGCATGCTGCGTGCCTCCTGCAGAGTCGATGTCCACAGAAGTTCTTACTGCGGACATTACAGAACATAATCTGCACTTCGGATGGTCCTCCTGTAAAGAGAAGAAAAATCCATGAGTATCAAGTGAAGGCTCTCACTTATATTGAAACATTTAGCTTATATAGAAAAGCTATAAAAGAAAGAAAGA
The DNA here is from genome assembly GCF_036898095.1 of Palaemon carinicauda. Classification (NCBI taxonomy): domain Eukaryota; kingdom Metazoa; phylum Arthropoda; class Malacostraca; order Decapoda; family Palaemonidae; genus Palaemon; species Palaemon carinicauda. The sequence continues at coordinate 99,831,302 of NC_090739.1, read as the reverse complement.
AAGACACATACTTGTATTTCCTGCCCAGTCAATTGCTGAAACCTCCCGAGATATTAAAACTAAGGTTAATTCTATTCTAGAATACCTTTTGTAATTTCCTAAACGGAAATTTAAGGTGTAGTTCACACCTTGAGATAGTTTTAATATACTGGATAGAAAAAATACAGAAAGAACTTACTTTCTATATATTGTACGGTCTCAACAAAAGGCTATACAAGATAACATCAAGTATGATGAAGAACTTAGTGTTATCACAAACTCTGTACAGCAGTTCCTACTAATGCAGTGTGTACTACACTACAAATATAGCAACTACTGTACATTGTATGCTGTTGTGCCAGCCAGCATGCGCCGGTACGTGCCCACGCACGTGCCGGCCGTAATCTACCCCTGTATAGATCAAATATATACTATCTTTAACTAATAGGCGGTCGCCCACTGATTCGCGACTGTGTGCCGGCCGGCAATGATAACACTAATACCCGGCTCCCGGCCGCTAATCGTAGTGGCCAGCAGATTCGGGCTGTGTTTCCACTGCCGGCAGGCAAAGGTAATAATACCCATGCTCGCCGGCAGTAGCCAAGAATCAGAGAACCTCCAGCTGTCGGCTGTTAAGCCGGCAGCCGGGTTAGGGGTACCACACAATAGTCAGAGAAACAGTATGCATGTAAGGTTATAAGGCGGCATTGCCATATGACTTTCCATCCAGAAAGAGTGAACTTATGGAAGTCTGTGTGCACGTGTGTGTATATCAACCTTATCATCATCCCGGGTTCCTAATTCACTGCATAGCAAGGCCTCAGACTCAATTTGCTAATCCATCCTTTTTTTTCAATCAAGATGGATCCATTGCTTTATTATTAATGCCCATCTATTGTATGTCATTCTCATCATATGTGCTGCCTATGTCCATTTCATTTTGTTAAATGTTTGCCCATTTTCACCCAAGTTAGAAATTTTCAGATTTTTTTAACGATTTTCAGAACATTTGCATAAAATGGGAATACAAACACGTTGGAACTTCCAAAAGTCCTTTATATCAAGTAAGAAAAGAAATGCAGGCTCTACTCAAATGAGGACACTGGATTGATATGTATACATTCTGGCCAAATAAAAGAATATTTCCATTTTCAGAAGAAAATAGATATAAACGGTTTCTACTTAATAGATAATAATAAATGAAAAGAAAAAAAAAACCTATTTAAATATTCCAGTAACAGTTCATTCCTTAGAATGATAGGAAATAAAACATTCAACAATATGGATACAGTACATTTTTTACAATTGTTCTTGGTTTACTAGAATTTTTTTTTTCTTTTTTTGGGGGTGGGGTGGGGGGGGGATCGCCCTTGTTCTCCTCGTTTCTCCAAAAAGTGACCTTTGATGTCAAATCTCACATCTGAAGAAGTGGTTGGAGGGCCTAACGTCTTCTTTTTTCCAAGGGCACCTCTCGTTTTTTATCTCTTTAGACAAGCGATGCATACCTGTCTCTTGAATTCGAGGAGTCATGCTCAACTGATCGCTCCCATGCACCATCCTTTGCACAAACCAAGCATTCAACATGTTCATATCTAGCAAGCGTAAGAATAAGTTCCAATACCATTTTCTCCTCTTTATTGTAATTGAGTATTTCCCAGCAAACCAGACATTCTTATCAACTCCCATATTCATATTATAGTGATGTAAAACATTACTTTTGACTTAGATTCTCGCCGCCAATGCTGTACATTCTTTATTGGTTGTACTGTGTCATGATTTGTGCCATTTGTAACACATTTGTTGTCCAGCCATATCACAATGAGAATTTCTTCATTGCGATCAAACCTGTAAACATGTTCCCCTCGGTTCTTTTTTCATTTGATTCCTTCAATGGGCAATTGCTGATCCTGGTTTCCCTCATTATTCCCGTGGCATTGAATCCCAAATTCCTCAAATGCACCAGCAACGCATAGTCAGTGAATAAATTATCAAAGTATACATTATAAGAGAATGGTTTATCTACAACCGAGAGCATATTCAGCACCACCTTAAAACCGAGCAAAAAATCACTGTTTTCTTCATTAGCAAACCCTTTGCCACAATACAGGTCAAAATTGTAGCAGTATCCTGACACCCCACACAACGCCCAAAATTTATACCCAAATCGAATTGGTTTTCCCCGCATGAATTGCTTGAGAACGTTATGTCCATAATAGCACACAATCATTTCGTCAACTGACAAATTTTCCTCAAACACTCCTAATTTTCGGAGGGATTCTTGAAGCACAGTAATAAGTGGCCTTATTTTCAGCCCTTCATCTTGTGTATTTTCTTCAGCAGTAGCATTATCGGTGAAATGAACATAGTTTTTGATCATTTGAAACCAGGTTATGGCCATTGCATTTTTCACTATTGATACTCCCAAATCGTCATCGTTTGACCAATAGCTTCTTTCTGAAGGTACTTTGTGGTAGCTGGAAAACAGCAAAATACCAACAAACGCTTTCAGTTCATCCACACTCAGTATAAAGTCCATGTTATTCTTGTATGTAGACGTATATCTAACTGTTTCCTTCACTAAATTATCGTATATATCAGGGGTGAATAATCTTTCAAACAACTCAACTGGAGTCAGGAACTCTAAATCTTCTTTAATTCTTTTTCTATATGATTGGTGTAAAAAGCTACTCTTTCCTTTATTTTAGTGTACTGTGGTTCAGTATATCTCAAGTTGGGCACTGAATCGCATAATTTTCGTTTCTTTCTTCGGTTGGTTGTCGTCAGTGGTGACACTGAAGTTTCCTCATTCACATCAGCATTCTCGTCAATTTCATGTTCAGTGTGCAGTTCTAGAGTACCAGGAACATCTTGAATTACAGCCTCGCTAGTCTCTCCTTCGTCTTCATAGTCTTCATGGGCAGTCAACTCGTCAACATTCAGAACTGTAATAACACACCATGATTTTCGTCTTCATCTTGCTGAATAATTTCCAATATTTCATCCATATTCAGGGCCTTCAGTCTTTTTCTGGACATCTGAGTAATAAAAGAAATCAACGAAGTCAGAATTCACTTATCATAATAACCAATGTATATTTATTTCTTTATATGTATCTCTAACGTTGAGCATAACCACTTGTATCATTGATACCAGTATGGTATGTTGCTGATATGAAGTGAATTTTGTACTCTTGGATACGCTAGTAATAAAATTTTCCTGGCGACATGTACTTTCATGGAGCAAATATTTCTAATCAAGTAAACTAAATAACAAAAAATGGTTATACCAACTATGGTAATAAAACATGTAAACACATATCTTCTCTGATTCATGGATTGACTTAGATATTCTTACTGTAATTCCTAACTTTGGTACACTTCGATCTTACCCCCACACTCTCTTCTCTAGCACTGTATATAAAAAATCTCCGTCCACCAGAAGCTCCAGTCAATGAATGCTCAGCATCGCATACAGCTCTCACGTATGTTTGTCATTTTACAAGTTTCAAACGTGTTACCTTCAAGCATTTTCCTGCCTTGCAGTGCAAAATGTGTTTAGAACAATATATGAACCTTAATTCATATAAGAAGTATGCAACTGGCTTTATTTAGAGCTTTTTTTTTTTTTTGCATATGATGCAAAGAATGCACATGTATTCATCATTTCACAGGACTCAAACATGTTATGTTCAAGGCTTGTTCCTCTCATATAGTGCAGGACACATTCACACCAATCATTTAGCATTACTTCATATTAGAAGTAGCACACTCGTTATGGTTTGAGCTCGTTTCTTCTAATTGAGGCAGAGCTTGGTCTGTTGCATATTGTTAATGTATTGACCCAGTGTCCTCACTTAAGGACAGAAAAGCTTACGTCGTTTTATAGCCTATAATTACACGACTATTTCAAAAATAAGAAAGAAAGGATATAAATAAACACTTCTGGATACTGTCACTGAATAGCAGCATACCCAGATCAAAATAAAAGAAAATATTGGTTATCATCCTCATCGGTCTATAGAAGTGTTTTTGTCAAATTTACATGAAGTATTTCTTGTACTTTATGTTCTATAAATGAGAATTTTGCATCATATATTGATGAATCAATATGTTATTTTTTACTCACACTTCATAATGTTGTTTTATATCCAATTCTTTTCATTATTTTCATCGTTTTTCTTGCTGTCCTCAAATGAGGAGAGTGGGTTAAAATGGGCTAGTTTACTCTAGTATCCATGTTCTCTTTCTTTGTCTCTTAGATGCATTATTCCCATTATTATGGTTTTCATAGCTCTTTTAGTTCCAACCAGCTTATGTTCTGAGGCGTTAGTAAGGCTCCAAGTTTTTTTATGTATATACATATAAATTCTTACGAAGTTGGTCTAGCATAAGAGAAAATATTTTATTCATGTATTTCATTTATGTATTTAAGAGATGTATAGCCAGCTCGTAAGGTGAGTTCCACTCTCATTGGTTCGAGTATATGTATGCACATAATACTTTCGTCATTCATTTAATTGTATTTTCCTTCAATTCAGTATCAGTAAATTTCTATTTCACATACTTTTGTTACGAAGTCTTATGTAACCTCGTTTAGGTATGCTGTATGACACATACGAGGTATGAGCACAAGGGATTATGCATTTTCATGTTTCCACTTAATTAGAAAGTGTAAGAAAATTCTCGAATTAGATTTACTCTTTTTTTTATTGTTACGAAAGGAAGGTGGGCGGAGTTAGCTGGAAGAGAGTTGCCTCGCAAGCAAGGTTGGTACCCTTTCTTCAAATTACTAAGTTGGCAACCATACGCTGCTAGAGCCCTACCACCACGCCAAAAGAATGATCTAATAGAAAATTTTAGATAAATTAAGTCAATATATATAGGACTTAGCAATGCATAGGCAGCAGAAGAGTTCAAGACTATCCCTTTGAAAGAGCCAAAGTTCGCCTGCCCTCCCTCCTCTCAAGTGTGTGTCCTCTGAAATGTGAATAAGTGATTTTAACCTAACGTATATTATGTATAGTGCTGCTCAAACATTAGCGAAATTATTGGATATTAATCCAAGTGTACTGTGTTAATGTTAGTACATTTTAACATAAATTATTTTAACTGGCCTTGTGAGATATAGGTTAAACAGTAAAGTGTATTTATTTTGCTTAATCGCTCTGTAACCTTTTGTGAACCAGAAGACGTAAGTGTAACAGTTATATATATGTAAATTTTATCATTTCTCAATCACTATAGTGTTAAGTGTTAACTTTTTTCATTAACTATTAAAATTAAATATTTTTATAAATTGATTCTATTTAAACAAGTGATTGTATAATTTTTAAAGAGCATAATTTTTTTGTCTTAGTCTAAGGTTTAGTTCAGGTTTAATATTCCAAGTGATTAGTTTTTGGTGTTAATTCTTCTGAATTATGGTTAACTTTTTATAGAATATATTTATTTTTGCAAATCGTGTATCATTTCGATCAACAATATTTGTCAAAGTATTTCTCTCGATTCCCTGACTAAGAACCGAAGTAAGAAGTTGGTTTACAATACTTCAAGTAAAGTAATAACCTAGTTTTTTTCGAGTAACGTAAGAGACCCTTAGATATTCATTGTTCATATATATTGCCGTCTGAGAGTTGCGTAATATTGTCAGAGCTTGGGTATTTTTCAAGTATAACATATTTGAGTAAAAAAAAACAGGTGAGAGTGGAGCTCGGGAGTTTACGTAATTCGCCAGTCGTAATAATATATATATATATATATATATATGTATATATATATATATATATATATATATATATATAATCAAATATATATGTTTATATATATATATATATATATATATATATATATATATATATATATATATATATATATCAAATATATGTTTATATATATATATATATATATATATATATATATATATATATATATATATATATATACATATATATATATATATATATATATATATATATATATATATATATATACATATATATATATATATATATATATATATATATATATATATATATATATATATATACATGTGTGTATATATATAGGTGTGTGTTTGTGTGTGTGTGTAGGAATATGTAAATATATTTATGTACGTATATGTGTATGTGTATTTTTTTATGCATATACTAGTACACATATTTACATATTCATATTACATCGGCGAATTATCACATGTTCCAGATTCCCAATTTTTGATGCAATGCAAAGATGCATTCAGACCAATCAATCAATCAATCCCAAATTGTGTGCCAAGATATACGTATGCTGAATTTCGTTACATTTATAGGTTGTACCATTATTGATATATTTTTTTCTTTGTTTCATATTGAAATATTCAATTTTTTTTTTTTTTTGGGGGGGGGGTAATTTCTAAGTGCTCACTCTTTCAGAAATGTGTTAATCATATTGATCTGATTTGGTACAGTCAGCTGACCTTGACTTCTTAAAAGCTGTAGATTTAATTGAAACTAACAATTCAGCTTGAAGAGAAGTATCCAAATCCATCTTCTTTTGATCCTTTGTGGGATGAGGGGAAAAGTTCAAAAGCTCAAGGTTTTGATACTTTAGACTGAAGACCAACAAGGAAACGTAGAATTTCGACAAAATTGCGGGAGTCTGTTCTTGATGATTCCATTGGAATATAGTTAGGACGCACAATAACACACTATGACATAAGTATTAAGGATTCACCTTTCATTGCCCGATTGTAGACCACATGTTGTAATAACAACGAGTTGGATTTATCCAACAAGAGAGAACCACAAACTATTTTCTACTATAATGCAACCACGGGAGGTGTTGATTTTGTAGATGAGAGAGTCGGTACATACTGTATAGTGTGAAATATACGAGTAAAAGGTGGCATGATCCCGTTTGGTGTAATATTATTGATTTGACTTGTTGAAACACTTATTTTGTACTGCGGTGTATTTCCTAACTATCATAAAAATCAAAGCCACAGGAGAAGGTTGTTTTGTCCGACCTTGGTATTGCATTGAGTCAAAGTTATAGAGAAAAGTGATCTTCAGCTACGTCTTTATGCTTCTCACAGAATTAGAGAGCACAAAGTACAAAGCGTTCGAGATGTGAATTATGCCCAATAGCTGATGACAAGAAGACGAGTACAAAATGTGGACAGTGTAAGCAGTTCATATGCCCAAATCATATGGTCATTTCCTGTAATATGTGTGCTAATGAGGTGTCAAACTTTTAATTTTTTCCTTTTAGGTTTTTTCCTGTTCACTAGTTCTAACTTTATTTTTATGTGATATTATAGGAAAGATTTTCTTTCACTATCTATTTAGTTTACACTGAAGCACGTATATTTGTACATTGGTTTTTTATATATCATTTGTTTTGCCTTAATAGTATCAGCAAGTAATGTTTCTCTTTACACAACGGATATTAAATATATATATATATATATATATATATATATATATATATATATATATATATATATATATATATATATATATATCAACACTACAAATATTTTGTTTGCCTTTAATATGCTAAAATACCCTAAGAAAGAGGTTGGGGGTCAAATTGACCCCACCGGGTATATTTGCTTGGAAAAATATCGTGCATCCACGAGTTAATGTTGTTAACATTTTTAAATTATTTTATCTCAACTTTTAATTACATCTTATATCGCTTATTCATTTCCTTATTTCCTTTCCTCATTGGGCTATTATTCCCTGTTGAAGCCCATAGGCTTATAGCGTCTTGCTTTTTAAACTAGGGTTGTAGGTTGGCTAGTAATAATAATAATAATAATAATAATAATAATAATAAAAATAATAATAATAATAATAATAATAATAATAACAACTAGAGGAATCCGTGTAAATTACAGGAAATTATATTTTCAATACTAATTATCTTGTTCCTAAACTATACATGTTTGAATGAAATGTGATAAGATTTGACTTGTATATTTATTTTTAAAAATGAGCAATACATGAAACAATTTACTAAACTTCTTTATATACAATATTTACAGTGAAGGTAGTTCCTCTTCTCTGGCCATGAGCAGAATTATTCTGAGGACAAATTTTCACTCTTACGCTGTTCATAGACCTTGCTCTTGAGAAGGCTACATTAAGTTGTTCATGAGTAATGCAAGGTTGTGGTAGGTAGATCCCAACCTTATCGAAAGTGTGTCCTTGAGCTTTATTAATGGTCATTGAATATGATAGGCGGACGGGAAATTGAGTAATGTCTAGGAAGATTTGAAGCAAAGGGTGATCAGAAATATGAGAAATCTTTTACGATAAGAAAGGATAAGTCGTTGTACGGAAAGGCCCGAGATTAATTTTATAATCTAGGTTATGGAAATTGATAGAACTTAATTTTTTTGTCTAATATTTAAAAAAAAAGAGACAGGTTCTAAAGACAAAATAGGGAAAACTATATAAGATGTGCTTTGGTTAAGTAATCAAAGTCTAATGTGAATTTGTAAGAATATACCATAAAATTATTTCCGTTTTCTCTAAAGCGTGACACACGAGTATACCATGAAATTACTTCCGTTTTGTTAAAAGCGTGACACACAAAATAAATAACACACACGCTATAGTATTAATATATAGATAATAATAATAATAATAATAATAATAATAATAATAATAATAATAATAATAATAATAATAATAATAATAATAATAATAATAATAAGGGAAAAGCTGGTTTAGCAATGAAACCTGGACACTCATGAAAGCATTACAGTCACTTAACTCGCAAAGTATGGAATTGTGTGGACTGAATCCCTTAAACATCCAGTAAACTGTTTTCTGCATAACACATGTTAGAAAGACGTTGCAAATACATGATCGACACTGAAAGTCCTAAATCAGTGTTAGACTTACTAAAAATTCTTAATCCATATGAGGAGGCTTTTCTTGAACTCTGGAGATTAGCCAAAATTTCTGTATTGTTACCGTCAGCTTCAGCAGAGAAAATCTTTTCTGTTCTCAAATTAATCATAACTACTCTCTAAAATGCAATGGGCAGTGACATATTAAGTAATCTTACACTAGAAGACTAGATCTAGAGGAATTTTTAGATAGACTTGCAGAAAATTGCAAGAATGAAAGAATGTTAATATGAGTCATGACACAGTAGTCTACAAGTTTCATCATAAAATCATAATGTAGAGCAAGCCATTCTATCAAATCTTGTTACTTTTAAATATATATATATATATATATATATATATATATATATATATATATATATATATATATATATATATATATATATTATATATATATAAATATATAAATATAAATATATATATATATATATATATATATATATATATATATATATATATATATATATATATATATATATATATATATATATATATA
>NC_090739.1:99811929-99816929 GCF_036898095.1 Palaemon carinicauda | reverse complement strand
TTCTCCCTCCTTCGTCACACTGCTATCGGAACTGTGGCTCTGTAGCGCCTTCCTGCAATGATAAGTACTATTAGTACTGTATTAAGATCTCATTCTCTGTCGCGGTCTTTTGCTAGTCTTGGTGGACATGGCAATTACTTCGTTGGTAGTTTTAGGATGCTATATCGGCGGACTACTCTACGTGTTACATTCGAACGACCAGTTTCATCGTAAATAACAGATAGCACAAGTGATTATTATTATTATTATTGTTGTTGCTGTTGTTGTTGTTGTTGTTATTATAAGCTAAGCTACAACGCTAGTTTGAAAATCAAGATACCATAAGCAAAAGAGCTTCAGCGGGGAAAATAGTCCAGTGAGGAAAGGAATTAAGGAAATAAATAAACTATATGAGTAATAATGAACAATAGAAATAGAACATCCTATGTTCAATAACAACATAAAAACAGATCTTTCATATGTAAACTATTAAAAGAGACTTTTGTCAACTTGCTTAACATAAAAACATGTACTGCAAGTTCGAACTTTTGAAGTTCTACGAAATCAACTACATGATCACAAACTTCATTCCACAGCCTGATCACATCTGAAATAAAACTTCAAAGGATGGTACTCTTTGGGAAGATCTGTATGTAATGGATAGTCAGAATTATGAAAAATATTATGCAACATGCACAATGAACTAATCGAACGACGGTGCCAGAGATTGATAGACCGTAAGTTCCTGCTCAACATATTAACATGAGAATCAGCAGCCGAAGACCAGACAGGAAAACAATACTCGAAACAAGGTAGAATGAAAGAATTAAAACACTTCTTCAAAACAGATTGATTATCGGAATTATATTTTTTTTTCTTTTTTTTTTTGCAATTGAAAAAGAGACAGACCTAATGTGTTTCTGAAAAGTTAATTTGCTGTTGAGAATCATCACAGCTAAGACTTTAAAAGAGTCATACGGTATTAAAGAAACATTATAAATGCTGAGATCCAGATGTTGAGAAACCACTGTCCTCGAACTACTTACAATCCTACTTAGAATTTTGTTAGGTTTCAACTTTGTGCCACATGATTTTATACCATGCACTTATTTTCTAACTAGATGTCTAATAAAGGACTCAGCAACCCCAGATCTACATTCAGGAAATGGAATTGATACAAAGAGACTGGCATCATATGCGTATGCAACGAGGTTGTTTTCTAGGCCAAATAACATGTCATGATTGTGTATATGGTATGAAAAGTAATCAGCTAAGAACACTACCTTGAGGAACACCAGATATCACACCCCTATACTCATTATGGTGACCATCAACAATAATGTTATAATATATCATTTGGAAATTGAATAATGATTCTAAGAAAAGACCCACCCACTCCCAACTGTTTGAGTTTGAAAAGAAGGGCCTCATGATTAACACGGCCAAAGAGAGCACTAAAATCAAGTCTAATCATACGAACTTCCCGACCGAAATTAAGGGATTTCTGTACCGCATTGAAGATTGTAAGAGGGGCATCACACATTCCATGGCCTTTACAAAAGCCAAATTGCAAAGTAGAGAACAGATGATTACCTGCAGCATGCCTATTCGTTCATTTCGCTAAAGAACTTTCAAAGACTTTAGATGATATGGGAGTTATGGAAATTGGGCGATAATCATCTGGACTTGAGCCACCGCAAACACAAATACATAATAAAGTAACATTATCAATTTTCCAACAATTCCTAAAAGAACATCTTGCTAAATTGTGCAAAATAACAGATAACTTTGGAGCTAAGAAATCTGCAGTCTTTATAAAAAGAAAAAAAAAAGAAAAATTAACATTTGGGTCATCACCATCGTAAGCAACAAGGCCCCTTAAGAGAGTTTTAGTTTCACGAGACCGATAAGCTAAACTAGTTATTTTAGCATTAGGAAAGCAAGAATGAAAAAAAAATAAAGTTTCTTATTACTCTGCCTACAGTCAAATATATCAGCCAAAAAGGGTTGCCTTTTCCTTTGGACAGTGCGTAACAGAACCATCTGGTTTAAGTAAAAGAACTGTTACATCTATACCAAAGAGTGCAGATTTAAGGGTTGCCAAACACTTACGTTCCTGGGTTGTATGATAAAAGTTTTCTTTTATTGATAAATTGTATTCTTTTCAGTTGAAGCATAAAATCTCTGAGGAAAAGCTCTAAGCTGAGTGTAGTTATTACAAGTCATATCTGATCTGTTACCGTTCCAAAGATGATAGGCCTCCTGCTTCTCCAAATAAGCTTGTCTGCAATCATCATTGAACAAGGGTTTGTCCTTCACTCGGTCCGTTAACGGACTATAAGGGACATTAATATCAATTAGGTTGATTGAATTTTTATTCAAAGGAACAACAGGGTCAACACTATTATACAATTGTGACCAATTCATGTCCAAAGATCATTCAAAAGGCAATTTCAGTATTCTTGAGACTGAAATCAAGGCATGATCAAATATCCCAACTGGAGAATCAACCTTACTTGATATAATGCCAGGGGAGTCAGTGTATACGAAGTCCAAGAAGTTACCAGACCTCTGAGTACACTTATGATTTGCTCACAGCCTGATTCAGAGGCAAAGTCCAAAGTTATTTTGCCATGGCAACCAGTAGGAGAAACAGAATTTAACACTCCCTATGGTGAGCATTGAAATCACCAATAAAAATCCAAAGAGGTCTTTCTATCATTTTCTTGTATCTTAGCCATAATGTCAAGAAGACAGTCGAAGATAGAATCCTCCATATCTCGATTCTGGTAAATCGAACATAAATAGAACTTGTTATGCCTGCCACAAACTTATATTACCTAAATCTCATGACATCCACATTCATAGCAGGACTTATGAGAAGCAGGGTATTCAGTCTTAATATACACCGCCATTCCCCTGGCCATAGGAATGGCATCCTGTTTGAAAATAATTGAATGCAAACAAATGAGCATCATGTATAAATGTAAGAAAAATCCTATACTAATACTGGATATAAACTATGAGCGTTGAACTTATCATGGGGTGGTAGTTTATACCAAATCTGATCCTGATATATACAGTATATGCAATAGTACTTATAATCACTTACATAATTAAAGTTATGCACATATAGATGCAATGATGTTGCACACAAAACATGTAGCACTATGGTGTTACATAAGCTTTACCTGTAACTTGCAATTCCTTACAAGTCACAACACATTATCGTGCTGAATTATTTATCCATATTGACTCATTAGGGGTAATTTGAATGAATTACTATAAATTATGTCACCTGGTGGGGCGGGAAGTGGGGGAAAAATTGCTGGTAAGAGACTGATGTCTCGCCAGGTAAATCCTGAACTGTAGATTAGCAGTTAGGTTCCGACTTCTTTTATGGTCTTGGTGGCATGGTTGGAAGTGACCTGACCTTCCATTAAAGGGGGCTAGGGTTCGATCCCAAGTATGAGGTAGAAACTTATTTCTATTTGGGCACGATATTGTGTTGATATTTATCCATATTGACTCATTAGGGGTAATTTGAATGAATTACTATCAATTGTCCCACCTGGTGAGCAGGGAAATCAGAGAAAACTTGCTGGTATAGAGACTGATGTCTCGCCAGATAAATCTTGAAATGAAGATTAGCAGTTATGTTCCGACTTCTTTTATGGCTTGTGATGACATGGATGGAAGCAGCCTGGCTTTTCATTAGAAGGGGCTACAGTTCGATCGCAAGTATGAGGTAGACATCTATTTCTATTTGAGCACGATGTTTTGTTGATATATACACACACACACACACACACACACACACACACACACATATATATATATATATATATATATATATATATATATATATATATATATATATATATATAAAATGAGAGGATGTGGAAGCAGCCATGGAATTGACATAAAAAGGGATTAAGTCAATGATTAAACATCCATCACAGTCATATCATTTCCAAATACATAGAATCTGAATAAAAGAAAAGATACATTAATAAGAGAGAAAGATCTGCTACCTTATGCAGGTACCTACACCTGGTACAAGTATTATTGTAGTATTTTCAAACGTGTTATATATTGTAAAGTAAAATTGCTATCATCTAGATAAACGATTCATAGTTAAATGCACTTTTGAAAGAAAATTACTTATTTTTGATGAGTGGGGAGAAAATGAAATGAGATGGAATGACAAACATTAAAACGCTTTCATTATTTTTAATGAAGCCGAGATATTTTCATCATTGTTTAAAAAATTACTATCAAATATCACCTTATCAATGTTTCAACAAACGTTTATACAGCAAAGGAATACCATCAAGCTTCAAAATGTTAAAATGATAAAAATCTCGTTAGGTTAGAACACCAAACGTTTTCTAATTTTCATTTATATAATGTGTTATGCAGAAGTCTTTAGAGTGAAGAATGACCGTCGTTTGAGACATAAAAGCTTTAGGGATTGTGTAAAGCATCATAAGTGTTTCTTGATATTCAGAGATTTTAATTGCATTATTATTCATGCTTAAGAAGAAGAAAACATATCCACATCGTATTGCTTATTTACAATAATAGATCTGTTTTACTACTGAGTTTTAAAAGACCACTAAAATTGATCCCTTCATTAGGTATGCAATATAGATTTCTGGTGGTATACAGCCAAGACTATACGTTAGAATATATTTAATACTAAATGCGAGAAGCGGGAGTGTATTACCTCTGGGGAACAGATGCACCGAAATTTTGTTTAGTAATATCAACTGAAATTAATAATGCGAATATTAGATCTTCATGAATTATTTTGACCTATTCACAATCATATTGCTCCAGTTATCATCGTATCTTATCGCGCCAACATTATATATCCATTGCATATCTGCCTGGTTACATTCTTTTCATTAGTAATGAAAATTAGTCAATGAACTTTTTTCTTTTTACGATATCCTTCTTAATTATCATGTTCAAGTACGATGAATAATTATATGCTTCAACTGTATTTATTGAATTTG
>NC_090739.1:99804429-99806929 GCF_036898095.1 Palaemon carinicauda | reverse complement strand
CTACCAGTACCGACATCACAGAGGAGGGTGGTGTTTAAGACGTCGAGGGGGATGTCTTCCAAACGGAGGGATATGCAAGATGTCCTACATGCTTGATACTCTGGATCCAGTCGTTGGGCTTCAACCAAGGCGTTGCAATCCAATCCCAGTTGAACAGCAGCCAACGTGTTTCTTGACAGGGCATCGGCAACGGGATTCATTTTCCCAGGGACGTGTTGAAGGGTGCAATTGCAATCAGTCACGACGGAGAGATATCGGCATTGATAGGCGAACCAGGCATCAGACTGTCGAGAGAAGGCATGCACCAGAGGCATGTGGTCTATGCGAATGACGAAGGGCGTACATTCTAAGAAATGGCGGAAGTGATCGGCAGCCAAGTGCACCCCAAGCAATTCGATATCGAAGGTAGAATAACCCGATTTAGCCCTGGACAGTTTTCTGCTGAAGAAGGCCAATGGGCGGGGCGAGCCGTTGACCACCTGTTCAAGTACTGCATCAATAGAAACTTCGCTGGCATCGGTGGAGAGGAGAGGGGCATGTGGGATAGGAAAAGTGAGAGCTGCAGCGGTTCATAGGGCCTTTTTCGCATTGCAGAAGGCCGCTTCTTGAAGGGGACCCCACTTCAGGTCTTTTGGTGGCAATGGCTAGCAGAAAACGGTGATAATAGTTGATCATGCCCAAGAATTCCTACAGAGCTTTGACGGTCGAGGGCATGGGGAAGTTCTGAACGGCTGTTACCTTCTCAGGGAGGGGATGGACTCCCTCAGGAGGGATGCGGTGCCCTAAGAACGACACTTCATTAGGGCCATAGGAACACTTGTCGTACCGGACTACAAGGCCGTTTTGTTCCAGGCGGTCGAGCTTGATGCACATGTGACGAAGGTGTTCCTCTTTTGAGGAAGAGAACACAAATATGTCGTCCACATAGCATACACAGGAGGGGAGGTCCCCTAAGATGCCACCCATGAGACGTTGAAAAGTGGCCCCAACATTACGAAGTCCAAAACAGGAGTAATTGAAGGTGTTTGTACCAAACGGAGTGGTGATGGCGGTCTTGGAGATGTCTGCTGGGTTCATAGGCACCTGATAATACCCCTTCAGAGGTCGAGCGTAGAGAAAACCTTCGCTTTGTGCAGGTAGGAGGTTACGTCAGCGATGTCTGGGATGGGGTAGTGATCCAGTTCTGTTTGCATGTTCAGGTGCCTGTAATGCCCGCACGGACAGAGGGAGCCGTCTTTTCTTCAGAACAATGTGTAAGGCTGACGACCATGGGCCGGAGGCCTTTTGGCAAAGCCCCATTTCCTTCATTTCAGCGAACGTCTGTTTGGCGGCTACCAATTGTTCCGGTGCCAGACGTCTGAATTTTGCGAAGACTGGGGGTCCCAACGTCTTGATATAGTGATAAATACCGTGCTTGGCAGGAGCCGTGGCTGTTTGGCAAAGTTCTGGATGGAAAACTTCTGGGTACGACGTGAGGAGGTCGGCGTAGGCATCCGAGGGTGCGCTGATGTGGAGAGCGAGATTGGAGGGGGCGGGTTGAAGAGGTGTCGACAAGTACGAGCCTGCGTTGACCAATCGTCAGTAGGCGACATCGACCATAAGGTCGAAATGAGAGAGGAAATCCACACCGAGGATTGGCTATGTGACGTCAGCAACGAGACACTTCCAATTAAATTTACTGTTTCCAAACGATAATTTGAGGTTCTCGTAACTGTAGGTGGATATCGCAGATCCGTTGGCAGCTACCAGGCGGACGTCGGCAGATGTAGACAGACTATGTCATGTCCTGAAGAGTTCCCTTGGCAAAAGAGAACGACAAGCACCCGTGTCTACCAAAAATCACACGCCCGTTCCTGCATCATGTAAAAAGAAAAGATTAGAAACATGGAAGGCCACCGCCACGAGCGATGGCCTACTTACACGTTTCTTGGCCACTGACAGTCCTTGGTACATTTCTTCGCGGCTGTCCAGAATCTGTAGTGGTAGTAGCAAAACTGCGGCCGATAGACGGCAGTAAGTGGCTGTAGAAATCGTTGGTTGGGACGCGAGCGAGTGGTGGGTGATGGGTGGCTTTGTCGCCTCTTCGGCATGTCATGGGGTAGGCGTGTATGTCCTACGGCATTCCCGTTGGCTTTGGTTGACGTTGATTAGGTGTCCTCTTCGTCAGGAGTGGAGGCGCTGATGGGGGTCTTGAAGGTCGTGAAGTGGCTGTCCAAAAGGGCGTCGGCTTTGGTCATCAAGTCCTTTATGGGTAAACTATCGACATCGGGTATGGCAGCGCGAACAGGTTCGGGTAAACAGCATATCCAAAGAGCACGAAATATATTCGCTTCACGAGGAGAGCTGTCTGCGGCAGGTTGCAGGCGAGCGATACTGGTCATTTCCCTGAGGGCGAGCGAAGCCCTTTGGTACCCTAACGGTTGTTGAGAGAGCTGAAAAAGCTTTGCTATACGGGCGGCTGGCGATGGCGGGTACTGTTGCAGAAGGTATGTTTTGAGGG
>NC_090739.1:99781929-99796929 GCF_036898095.1 Palaemon carinicauda | reverse complement strand
TGAAATCATGAGATTTGCGGTTCATTTAAGAAAAAAGAATATTATTTGGAACGCATTCATGTGGCAAAGGAGATAATCTTATGGCAATAAGAGAATTGGAGAAATTTATGACCTTTAAATCCTGAGACTGACCACAAAAATTTATGTATATAAAACAGTATGAACCTCAACTCAAAAGCTTCGATTCTAAATCTCAGGAAAAAGTAAATTTATCACATTTCCTGTTTACAGAAATTCATAAGCGTCACGTGGAAAAATTTGGTTCTACATACAGATATTCCAGTACAAATGGGATGCACAGGCATAAAATTCAGGCTAACCAATCGCCAACTACACTATCTTGATCATGTGATCCATATGCCTAAAAACAGCTGCTAAAACGAAATTTATGCAGATAATTATAAAGATATGTATAGATCAAACCAAGTTAACCTTAAGGTAATGCAAAATTCCAACAGATGAATCGCATGGTCTTGAGTAAGTGTTAACATGTTCATTGTCCTGGGATATGGTCGCAAAAGTGACATCCAAAAGAAGAGGCACCCTACAACACCAAATTCTCAGTTGACGTATCCATCATGTTTAAAGGTTTAAACATGAAGGGACAGTGGCATTGCCCTATCGAGCAGGACAATGCCCTAAAGACTGGCCATATATACATATGATCAGCGCCAGAGACCCCTCTCCACCCAAACAAGGGACAAGGAGGGCCAGACAATGGATGCTGAGGACTCAGCAGGTAAACTTATAGGCTCAAAGCCCCCATCCCTAGCTTACTAGGATGGTGATGTTGCAGAAACCAAAGAAACAAATGAGTTCGAGTGGGACTCGAACTCCAGTCTGACGTTTACCAATCAGGGGCATTGGCAGAGGTTAAAAGTCCATGAATAGCTTAGTGAGCCATATCGATAAACACACGGCCGATATAGTCACACTACATTTAACATCTTGATCTGAATGCAAAGGATGGTGCGAATTACGAAAATTGTTATGCAATATACAAAAAGAACTAACTGAACGACAGTACCGGAAAATAACATCCGGTCTAAAAAATTCAGATGAGAGTCAGCAGCTGACGACCAGGAAGGAAAACAAAACTAAAAAACAAGAAAGAAAGAAAGAATTAAAACATCTCTTCGCAATAGATTCACCAGCAAAAATCATAAAAGGCTTTCTAAATAAGTTATTTTTTTTTGCAATTGAAGAAATGGCCAAATGTGTTTCTGAAAAGTAAATTTGCAATCAAGAGTCATGCCTAAAATTTTCATAGAGTTGTATATAATCAATGAAACAATCAATGCAAACGTATGGATATTGAGTAGCGAATTTTCTCGACCTGCTTACAATCATACTTTAAGTTTTTTTGGGTTTAACTTCATGCCCCAAGATTTGCACCATGTACTAATTTTAGCTAGATCTATTTTAAGAGATTCAACAACCAGTAGATGGAAATAAGGCAAAGACAGTAGCACCATCTGCATATGCAATGAGTTGGTTTTTTAGGCCAAACTACATCTCATGAGTGTGAATATTGTGAGAGAAGTATTGAGACATGAACGCGATCTTGAGGAATACTATATATTACATCCATCCATATACCAAAGGCACTTCCCCCAATTTTGGGGGGTAACCGACATCAACAAAGAAACAAAACAAAAAGGGGACCTCTACTATCTACGTTCCTCCAGCCTAACCAGGGACTCAGCCGAGTTCAGCTGGTACTGCTAGGGTGCCACAGCCCAACCTCCCACATTATCCAGCTTCATAATGCTGAATCCCCTACTGCTGCTACCTCCGCAGTCATCTAAGGCACCGGAGGAAGCAGCAGGGCCTACCGGAACTGCGTCACAATCGCTCGCCATTCATTCCTATTTCTAGCATGCTCTCTTGCCTCTCTCACATCTATCCTCCTATCACCCAGAGCTTTCTTCACACCATCCATCCACCCAAACCTTGGCCTTCCTCTTGTACTTCTCCCATCAACTCTTGCATTCATCACCTTCTGTAGCAGACAGCCATTTTCCATTCTCTCAACATGGCCAAACCACCTCAACACATTCATATCCACTCTAGCCGCTAACTCATTTCTTACACCCGTTCTCACCCTCACCACTTCGTTCCTAACCCTATCTACTCGAGATACACCAGCCATACTCCTTAGACACTTCATCTCAAACACATTCAATTTCTGTCTCTCCATCACTTTCATTCCCCACATCTCCGATCCATACATCACAGTTGGTACAATCACTTTCTCATATAGAACTCTCTTTACATTCATGCCCAACCCTCTATTTTTTACTACTCCCTTAATTGCCCCCAACACTTTGCATCTTTCATTCACTCTCTGACGTACATCTGCTTCCACTCCATCATTTGCTGCAATCACAGACCCTAAGTACTTAAACTGATCCACCTCCTCAAGTAACTCTCCATTCAACATGACATTCAACCTTGCACCACCTTCCCTTCTCGTACATCTCATAACCTTACTCTTACCCACATTAACTCTCAACTTCCTTCTCTCACACACCCTTCCAAATTCTGTCACTAGTCGGTCAAGCTTCTCTTCTGTGTCTGCTACCAGTACAGTATCATCCGCAAACAATAACTGATTTACCTCCCATTCATGATCATTTTCGTCTACCAGTTTTAATCCTCGTCCAAGCACTCGAGCATTCACCTCTCTCACCACTCCATCAACATACAAGTTAAACAACCACGGCGACATCACACATCCCTGTCTCAGCCCCACTCTCACCGGAAACCAATCGCTCACTTCATTTCCTATTCTAACACATGCTTTACTACCTTTGTAGAAACTTTTCACTGCTTGCAACAACCTTCCACCAACTCCATATAACCTCATCACATTCCACATTGCTTCCCTATCAACTCTATCATATGCTTTCTCCAGATCCATAAACGCATCATACACCTCCTTACCTTTTGCTAACTATTTCTTGCATATCTGCCTAACTGTAAAAATCTGATTCATACAACCCATACCTCTTCTAAAACCACCCTGTACTTCCAAGATTGCATTCTTTGTTTTATCCTTAATCCTATTAAAGTTACTCTACCATACACTTTTCCAACTACACTCAACAAACTAATACCTCTTGAATTACAACACTCATGCACATCTCCCTTACCCTTATATAGTGGTACAATACACGCACAAACCCAATCTACTGGTACCATTGACAACACAAAACACATATTAAACAATCTCACCAACCATTCAAGTACAGTCACACCCCCTTCCTTCAACATCTTCCTTCACCATCCATACCAGATGCTTTTCCTACTCTCGTTTCATCTAGTGCTCTCCTCACTTCCTCTATTGTAATCTCTCTCTCATTCTCATCTCCCACCACTGGCACCTCAACACCTGGAACGGCAATTATATCTGCCTCCCTATTATCCTCAACATTCAGAAAACTTTCAAAATATTCCGCCCACATTTTCCTTGCCTCCTCTCCTTTTAACAACCTTCCATTTCCATCTTTCACTGTCTCTTCAATTCTTGCGCCAGCCTTCCTTACTCTCTTCACTTCTTTCCAAAACTTCTTATTCTCTTCATATGACTGACCCAGTCCCTGACCCCACCTCAGGTCAGCTGCCCTCTTTGCCTCACGTACCTATATATTACATTCCTATATTCACTATGGTGCCTAGCAACAATTCTTTGCAATCAATTACTTAAAATTTCAATAATGATGCCAGGAAAAGACCTGTTTGAGTTTGAAAACAAGGATCTCATGATTAACAAGATCAAAGGCAACACTAAAATCAAGGCCAACTTTAAAAAGTTCCTGGTCTGCATTGAAAATTGTGGGAAGGACATCACATGCTCTAGGACCTTTGCTAAAATCAAATTGCAATCTAGGGAAAGATTTTGCATTCAGCATACCTATTTAGACGTTTTGCCAAAAGACATTAACAAAACTTTAGATAACATGTGTGTTATGAACATTGGATGGTAATCAGCAGGGCTATAGCTACCACAAACACATTACCAATTCTCTAGCAATTGCAAAACAAACATCTTGATTACTTACAGCAAATAACAGATGACTTGAGAGCAAAGGAATCAGAGGTCTTTATATATAAAAAAAGTACTGTTTTGGTCTACATCTCCATAAACATTAAAATTCATCAAGAGTATTCTGATTTCACTGGACCAAAAAGCTGAATTAGTTAGTAATCTCAGGAAAACAGGAATGAGGAAGATCAAGTTTCTCATTACTCCTTTTAATATCAACCACATCAGCTAAACACCTGTCCACACTATTAGTCCTGCCCGACGGAAAAATAGTGATACCAGATCCCAATGGGTAGGGAGAATGAGGTTGATTACGTCAGAACCGGGAACACTACAGCAAAGGATCTGGCAAAAAAAAAAAAAAAAAAAAATGCTACCAGATGGAATGTAGCCTAAAATCTTTACTCGTCCAGATGGCAAATACTGGCGGATAAGGAGAACACAGTGGGCACCAATACCATAATAATTTCTCAAGGATAATAATCACTAGGAGGTACTTAAATAACAATGCAAAGTGCATTTGGGACACGTGTTGCCTTACGGACATTAAGCTACTTTATTTCTGTTGAAAAAAAAAAATATATGATATTTATAGTTTTTTCTAAATCGTATCCTAACAGGACCCTTATATTCATTTTAATATGAATTTACAAAAAAAAAAAACGATTCAACATAATTTAAGTAACAAATTAAACCAACAGAGATGAGGCCACACAAACTAACATCACTAGGCTACCAATAATAAAAAACTAAACTCATTCTTCAAACTACTAAAGTTGGATATAGGAAATTGCTTAAAATCCTCTAAATTATGGGTATGTTTGGGGAACAAGAGAGAGAGAGAGAGAGAGAGAGAGAGAGAGAGAGAGAGAGAGAGAGAGAGAGAGAGAGAGAGAGAGAGAGAGAGGGTATTTTAGTAAAAAATCAATGAGCAAGATCATGTGAATCTGCTTGGAATTGAATTACCTTTTAATGAGTAATAATCATACTGAATAGTTTATACACAATTCCAAAACTTTTCTTGAACTATCATCTCTTGTATGCCACCATTAGTGAGGAAATAAGGTCACCAAAGCACCATAATTTAAGGGTGACACTTTATTTGTACCAACCCCTAACTTGCTTGAGTTTACTAGTCGAGACAGTTCCTACTTGTTTATCTGTGGTCATCGTTCCCTCGTCTCTGACCTGACCTCCATACCTGCCACCAAGGCTACCACCCCACTGCTACTCGCCCTCCTAGTTTCTGAATTAGAATTATCAGATCTGGTATTAGTGTGCCCGTCGGCCATGCTCAATAATGTGGACAAGCCTTAAGTGGGTTGCATTTTCCATTGGACACTAAATGACAGATTCATCTAGTGTAAGTAAAGAGGGAGCTGCTAATTTTAAGCCAAAACTTGCAGATTTAAGGGTAGCCCACCACTAAAGATCCTATCTGGTATGTATCAGGAAGGGATTTATAGTTAAATTGTATTCGTTTTCAGTGTAAGAATAAACTTTCTGAGCATTAGCTCATACCCTAGAATAGTTATTTTAAATCGAATGTGATCTGTTACCCTTCCAAGGATGATAGGTTTCTTACTTTTCCACATAAGCATGTCCACAACCATCATTGAACCAAGTTTTGTCTTTCCCTAGGTATTTTAACACATGAGAAGGGATATGCCTATCAATTATTCTGACCAGATTCTCTTTCAAGAGAAAAAGTCTCAGCACTTATATACATTTATGACCAATTCCAATGCAAAAGACCATTCAAAATGTTATTCCAGTCTGATTGAGATTTTATATAGGCTGTATCTTACATGAGTAAAACACTTCAGGGACAGGCTGCTCATTCTTAATTACTACCAGGACCAAGGCATGATCATATGTCCCAGTTGACAAATCTACCTTACTTGTTAAAACACTAGGGGAGACAGTGTATACTACATCCAACCAGTTATTAGACCTGTGGGTAGCTTCACTTGCGATTTGCTTACAGCCTGAGGCAAACTCTAAAGGTTTGAATCCATGGCAATCAGTAGGAGAAATAAAGTTTAACCACAACCCGTGGTGAGCACTGGAATCACCAACAAGCAAATAAGAGGTTTTTCTATTATCTTCTTATATCTTAGCCATACAAAATGTGTCTGAAATAGTAGGCAGCAATAGTTCCGCCAGGCACTTAATACCTACTCTACAAAGAAGTTCTCACAGAAAGTTATTGAAAGGATGATGCATTGTTTCGTGATCTCTAGCCATGAGTAGTGAGTCGTCATTCGAAATTGAGTAATCATACACAACTGATTAATTACATCACCAACCCAAACTGAACATATATGTTTGGGTACTGTACTTCCCATGTTTGTGAGTGCTAACAAAAAAAGTTAATATGCAGGTCGTTGCACTGCAAAAAGCAATGCAAAATTCTCAACATACATAAAATCTCACCGAGATCATCACCAACAAAATCTCCTGGCAAGGGGAGTGAAACAGCCTATGTAATCATATGTCAAGCAAACACAAATTCTAGGTTTATGCAACAAATGAGAATTGCTAAGATCTCCATGCTTCATAGTGGCATAGAATATATTAGTGTAGACCCTCAGCATCCTCAAGGGATAAGTACCAGATACAAAAAAAAAAAAAATGTTGAAAACTACCTTA
Source organism: Palaemon carinicauda (assembly GCF_036898095.1). Taxonomy (NCBI): domain Eukaryota; kingdom Metazoa; phylum Arthropoda; class Malacostraca; order Decapoda; family Palaemonidae; genus Palaemon; species Palaemon carinicauda. The sequence continues at coordinate 99,790,229 of NC_090739.1, read as the reverse complement.
ATAAAACTCCTAAACAGTTTCCTTAAACATATAGCAAGAGAAAACCCATGTCTCTCTTTAGTAACTTTATTATTGTTACAAATGCTATGAAAATGTTCAAGACTAGCCCAGTACAGTAAATCATTACTTTACCATTATAATTGACACAAAAAAAAACTGAAAAAAAAATGAATTAAATAATTTCTTTCCTTAAGAATTATCAAATGCACAAAAGGTAATGGATGATTGTGTAAGGCCCGTACTTGTCAACACTCTTTTTCAATGCTAATGCAGGCAAGAATTGTCCTGAAATTAAACCTGTCTGTATTCCCAGTGAAAGGCTGGTATCATACCTCGAATCCGATTAAAATTCCAAAGGATGGGACACATTCCATTTCAGAGGCCTGGGTAGTTAAGGCAGTTCAAAGGTTTCATGAGCGTGGAGATCTCCATTATGTAAGAAAAGCCCATCAACTTTAGCAAGAAAATCTTGGAAGGGGCCACACAATAATCTTTTCCCAGACACTGAGATGTTATTTCAGCAGAGTGAAATTAAGCGGTCTTCAGTTTAATGAATAGAGGTTCCAACTGGAAAGAGTCTCCCATTTCATAACCCTAACATCAAAAGATGGTCCATCTCCCTTAGCAAATATGTACCTGATATCTTTTACAAAGTCTGAAAAGAAGACTATAGAAGTTCCTCTACTGGATACAGTACACCCATGAACGGGAAACATCTCCACGAGCTAGTGGCACCTCAACAGGAGTGATTGCTGAAGTAGAGTGGGCCACCACAACAAGATTAGATGGAATTTATTAATTTGGGAAGGGTCATTCAGCAGGTATGTGCAACTAGAGGAAACCCTGCATTTGCTCTAAGAAACAATCGTTAAAGAGATTGAGCAGTAAAAGGGAGAAAAGAAAGCTAGGACCGAGATATAGTAGAAGGTTTAGTAGTGAGTGCAGCTAGTGGGTGAAGGATGCTGCAAAACCATCAAGTTGTGCGTACAGCATTCGGGCTTAGAAATAGGGAGGATCTACTAACCTTGGATGTGAAAAAAGAAATTCCCCGTAAATACAAATCATGAAAACAATTTATGTTATAGTGATCAGCGTGTGTACCAAATAGTGCCGTCATTTTAAGCAACAAAAATAATGATAAGTATTTATAAGGTGCAGGTCAGTTCCATCAATCAACACTCTATTCGTTTTATATAGAGCAAAAAGCTTTTTCGAATTTTAAGAATCCAAGAAGTACTGAATTTAAAGTAATCTAAGATGATTGACAGCTGATATGCACGTTCAAACTTTCCACTTCAACTTTCACCCGGATTCATATGGACACTTTCAAAACAAAAATAGCATAATTAAATAAAGAATATTGTATATATTGAAAGTGCAAGCTTAGATATGAGAATAAGAAACGGAGAAATTCTTCAAGGTAATATTTAAAAAGAAAATTTCATAAGTAAATGCATCCATCTCTAAGCGAAGCAACCATAGATTCTAGTCTTGAGAAAATACAGTCCGGCGACAATAAAATGTGCATTTTTGAAATTAGTGGATTATAGAAAATATAAGAGATACTTAAATGATACAAAGGTTAGTGTTAATATGGAACGGTTAAAGAATTGATGGTTTATGATGTAAGAACGCCAATTAAGTTGAAGAAAAATTAAATAGTCCGGGAATTGAATGAATAGCAGGGGTATACTGCGATAGGGGAATAAAAGATTGATTGAATGGATGACCAAGATGTATATGGGAACTGTTTCCTGAGGTGAGCACATTAGAAATCCATGAGTGAGTTTAGTAGGATCTATATGCAGCATTGCTAAAATTACTTCGGTCCTGCCTGCTTTCTATTTTATCTGACAATTCCCATGGAGAACCAATTAGCCTTATTTTTTTTCTTTATTTATTAGTGTCAGATTCATTATTTCATGGAGATTGCCATTTTCCTGCCATGAAATGTATTATGAGAGTTACATAATCTTTCACAGGTAGTTTAGTATCATGATTTTGTAAATGAACTGATGATTTAGCAGCAGCATCCGCGTCTTCATTACCCAAAACACCAACATAGCAGGAATTCAACATATTTCTATATTTACTCCACGAGAATAAACCTGCCAAGGAGTTCTTTAATTTTCAATACTAATTGATTCATATGAGTCTAACCCTTTATGGCTTCTACGGCACTTCTTGAATCAGTATAAACCACAAACTTACAATTCACTCTATCTTCAATAGTGTCAATAATCCCAATTGCTAATATAAGTGTTAATACTTCTGATGTAAATACTGATGCTTCACTGGATAATGAGAGCTGATTAATCTTGCCTGGCGACACTGCAGCACAGGCATCACCCATTGAAGATTTGGAGCCATCAGTTTAGATAACATAATGAGGTCCTTTGAATTATGTTCTAGGGTATGTTGTTTATGGTGAGTACTAGTATTACTATATTTCTTTAACAAAAACAAAGATAATAGCATATTTTAGTTTTCTTTAAGGTCCAAGGTGGAGGAAAGAGAGATGGTTGTCTGATGTTTGTAGATTGCAATAGCCTATTTGTTCTTATCAGGAATGGTGGTTTACTATTGTTTAGATATATATCACTAGGGTGGAATATCTTCTTGGTTAGAAAATAGTTGGATAGGATCTTTAATGCACTTCGCATGGTTACAGAATCACGTTGTAGCTACTGGGCTGGTTCCTAACTTTCACATAGTACTGAGATATTAGAGGAATATCTAAAGGAACAGAGATGATTGAATAAGGTTCATTCATATGTTTGAGGATTGTGATAGCCTCTTTGCTCTTATTGGGAATGGGGGTTCACGATTGGTTATAAATATATCACTGAGGTTGAATAACTTCTTTTTTTGAGAAATTGTAGCTAGGATCTTTAATGCACTTCGCATTATTACAAAATCTCAATGTAGAGACAAGGGTGGCTTCCCACTTTCACATAGTACTGAGATATTTGGGAATACCTAAAGGCTGCACTACATAGTCTTGGGCCTCAAATGTGTATTTGATCTAATGCACATATATTGAGCTAGCATTATCTATTCTTTATGATATTAATGCTTCATAGATCATTAATAAAGTTGATCGCTTTTGCATTACATAACTTTTCCTTTAGGTTTCGAATACCCTTCCATTCATATTTGATATAAGATACATGAAGTTTCCAATTGTGGTGAGAATTGAATACTAATCCCGAAATTAAATAATTATTTTCAATTGGATTCGAGTGTCACCTAATGCAAAATTTATTTCTTGGTTTTGCTTCCATCCAATATTTTTAATGACGACTGGCAGTACATGAATATATATTTATATATATATATATATATATATATATATATATATATATATATATATATATATATATATATATATATATAAACACACATACACATATATATATACATATATATATATATATATATATATATATATATATATATATATACCCATGTACACGGATAATGAGACATCAGAATATGGGTTTTCTTCATTTATTACAAAAGGTACTTTCGTAAGTACACCGTATACAACTACCCTCTCAGGTGAGGGACTTGTCAACTCAAGCGCCCAAAGACAACAAAACTCCCTTCGCTACCAAAAAAGCAATCTTGTACAATAACATGCTGATATATAGGCTTTTTGTGGAATACTCAGGATTAGAGAGTTCATTTACCTTGATGTACAAGACACATCTACATACATGAATTAGGACATTACCCACCCCCCAAGCTCCTCACTCCAGGAGGAGGTGCGCACTCGCCCTCACTAATCTATGATATATGGAGGACACTCCGACCCAGAATAGGCAAGGCATGCACTAAACAGAAATGCAATCAAAATATATGTATAGAAATCACCCAAAAAAATACATCTTCCATAAAAAATTATGAATGAAATATTGCATGAAAAAAAAAATGTACACAATACAATCTAAATAATTCCACTAATTTCTTCTTAAGACCTCTGCAACTAAAATACAAAATACCCAAAGTGAAAAAACAATGATAAAATCAGTTTTACACAACCTCATCAATAACCTCCTCTGGTTGTGGGCAATACAGGATTTTTGGACAGGACAGGGGTAGGAATAGATATGCCTTCATCTTCAGCTTTACTTGTCCGGGTTTACAGCACAATTTAGCAACACAACTCACCACCACTGTTTCGCCATATATTCAAATCACTACTACACTAGCACTTGCAACTAGGCTATCAACCGTTGGCCACTAGTCGTTTTCCGAGAAAAGCATTCATCTTCTCGCTCTTCTCTTATAACATTAAGTATAAGGTATTCACATTAACATGCTCTCTAACACTGCCTATCTTCAAGGCTCAACTTTAATCCCGCAGCCACTTGCCATTTGGGAACCGCCCCGGCCTTAGCAACCAGGAATCATATAAATACATGAATGATACAGCATCCGCCTGACGGATCTCACCTGACGTATTTAACCTCTGATTGTTTTTAGGTTCACTCAGCAGTGTTATATGTATTTCCACACTCAGCAAAATTACCACAAAATTTTATGTATACATTAAGCATCAACATAAGAACACATTGTTATCATCAAGTTTATTTAAAACACGTCAAAGGGAGAAATGAGGTCTGTTCAAACAACAACAACAGCAAAGGAAAAACAGAATTTCTACTCATCAATTCAAGGAATGTCACATATGCATGGGGTAAGGAGGAACACTTTTGAAAACTACCTCTTCAGGCACCACATGTATGTGTGCCTGATGATGTTCAGACACTGAGCCATTAATAATGATTTGAATCACAACAGCTTTAGATTTAATCATCTTTACTTGGTACGGACCCAAATACGTTGGCTCTAGTTTGTGTTTCGTAGGTTTTAATCATTTCATATACACACGATAGCCCACAAATACTTTTAACGGTGCGGTTTTGAACCGACCAGTATACTTTGAGCTGTGATTTTCAGTAGCTTTTCAAAAACCTTTCAATGGTGTTTATTACTCTCCTCAATAGATTGAATAAATATACACAGTATTGCTCTGTTGAATAATTTGGCAAATGTTGCAAATTAATGAGTACCGTATATGGTAACACAGGATCCTGTCCATACACTAAAAGAAAGATGTGTCCCTGAGTGAAGCATTATATGCAATGTTCAAAGCTAGCTCAGCTGTAGGAAGCATTGTGTGCTAATGAAGGGGGTCATGAGCCACTAAGTAACGCAAAATTCGCACTACTTCCCTATTATGCGACTCTACTAAGTCATTTGCAGAAGGTCTATATGCGGTCACTGAAAAGTGTTAAATTTTCATCAAGTCTGTGACCGATTTCACCACCTTATTTATAAACTTGAGACTATTATCGCTTATCAAAATTTTCGGGCAACCAAACCTAGTAATGAGAGAGCACAACGCCTGGGCTAATGAATTTGCCGATTTATCCAACATTACGTACGTATGAATGTACCGAGTAAATGCATCCACAAATACACATATAGACTAATGTTGTGTTGAACCAGTAGGAAATGGTCCTACTACATCCATATGCACTCTATAAAATTTAATAGGAATCACAGGCCACTGTGTGGCTTCCGGTACAGAATTTTTATGTTCTTTGAAACAGTTCCAAGCATGACAACCTTTTATATAGTTCTCTATAAATTTTTTCATTCCTAACCAAAAGAAGGATTCACGTGCTCTCCTTAATATATCTCAATCCCTAAATACCCTGCATACAGACTTGCATGTACAATGTGGATGGCTCGATTAATTAAAGAGGGAGGAGAACTACAACATTCCCCTCCCTTCCTCTTGTAAGCTCAATAAAAGATATCATTTTCTATAAAATAAATTCTCACAAGGCACATTCAGAAATGATAGATAACTCTCCGATTCCCCTTTAATCACTACTCGCACTCTTTCCATCCATTCCCCTTTTTTCTGTCCTTCTCAGACTTCTTTTATGTCCCAACCTCCCAAGTCAATCAAACCTGCATCATCAGGACATTTATTCTGGACACCCCTGGTCATGTACTCGGCCACCCACATATATTCACCTTCGCCGTTCGTCTCTCTCTCTCTCTCTCTCTCTCTCTCTCTCTCTCTCTCTCTAACATCTGTAAGTCTCTCCCTCTCTCTCTCTCCGCTATCATGTTCCATTTGTTCCTCGGGAGAATTCACACCCCTTTCTCTATTATCTCTATTTGGATGGGAGTCTTCAATATTTTGGTTACGTTTTTCGTTCCTCTTTTGTGCCTTAGTTGTTACTCCTATTACTGCACCTCTAGAGAGAGCATCAGCTACTTTATTATCTTTACCTTCTATGTGGAGTAAACCCTTTATATTCAATTCTAACAATCTCTCAATCCATCTCACTTGTCGAGAGGTCAAATCATTTTTATAATACATATCACGTAAGGAGCAATGATCACTTTGCAACTCAATTGACTGACCTAATAAAAAGAACCGATGCCTCTTTAGAACCCAAAGAATAGCCAAAGCCTCTCGATCAAATGTACTATAATTCTTCTCTGCCCCTTTTAATGCCCGGACAGCAATAAAAATGGGTCGCTCTCGGCCTTTATCATCTCGTTGAGAAACTATGACACCAATAGCTACGCTAATCCCATCTGTTTTCACTAAAAACGGGCGATCAAATCCAGGATATGCGAGTAATTCATTGCTAGTTAAGGAAGCTTTCAAATGGTTAAAGGCCCTTTCTTCTTCCTCTCATCAATTTATCACTTTTTGTTTCTTTAAAGCATCTAAGGGTCTCGCTATCTCTCCAAAACTTCTTATGAATTTACGGTAATACCCAGCGAGCCCTAGGAATCCAGCTTCTTCCTTAGAGTTTCGTGGCCTTGGGAAATCTCTAATGGCCGCTACTTTACTGGGGCATGGTTGGATACCTTCTGGGGTTATTATGTGACCTAAAAATTCGACCTGTTTACAGAAAATTATGCACTTTGACAAAGCTATTTTCATACAATTATGTCGCAATGCTTCTAAAACTTTACGAATATCATTATTATGTTCTTCGGCCGACTTCCCTGCAATTATGATATCGTCTAAATAAACAAGAACATTATGGCCAATTAAGGGAGACAAAACTGCCATCATTACTCTAGAGAAATGACTTGGAGCTTCTTTATTACCGAAAGTAAGAAAATTAAACTGAAATAGTTGATCATTAACAATAAATGCTTTTTTACATTTACTGTCTTCCTGAATGGGTATTTGATAGTATCCAGATTTTAAATCAACAAATGTAAAATATTTACTATCCCGTACTTTCACAAGTAATTCTTCGATCGAGGGCAATGGAAATGCATTATCCTTAGTGACTGCATTACAGTTCCTATAATCAACACACAATCTTACCGAGACATCCTTTTTCCTAAGAGCTACAATTGGAGAAGCCCAGGGGGATTTGCTCTCCTCGATTATCCCTTGTTCCCTAAATTTATTAATTTCCCTTTCTATCTCTCTCTGGAAATAAATGGGTACCTTATAAGGCCTTGACCATATCGGCTCCGCCTGCCCAGTTTCAATGATAAAGGGAAATCGATCAATCCTCCCGGGTGGCTCATCTCCAATAGCAATTACATCGGAATAATTATTGGCAATGTCACTAACTACAGGCTGATATTCTGATGGATATAGTTTTCGTGCTTGCATAATCAAATTCTGAGTGCGTTTGTCTGTGCGGGCTAGAGTTGTGGCTCCCCACCTCCCGTTATAAACAATTTCACAAAACTCTAATGTACACACAGAATCACTTCCTAAAACAACTCTTTTATTTGACAAATTAACTATCATTATATCAGTTCTGTTCTCTTTTATTTTTATCAAGCCCTTTAATATCATATGGGCCCAGTTGTCATGGGGTTTAACAACGACCTTGGTTCCTTCCGCAAGAGGGCGACACAGGGTCACTGATATGCTCGTAAGTGTCTGGGGAGACAACACTTCTCTCTCAGGTACAGCTGTTACTTTACTTACATGTCTCTCCGAACTCACATACGCACTTACCACCTCATGATCTTCTATCGGCAAAATGTACCCTCCTGCTTTTACTGTTATTGTATCATTTCCCCAAAAAATGCTAATTTGATTATTAGAAATAAAATTAATTCCTAGAATGGCCTGGATTCCTGGAATACCCAAGGTGGGCAAGACAAAAAAAATCATGTGTAAACTACACAGACCCCACCTTAAAGCTGACGATTGTTGTATGGTTTATGTGTAGTTTATTTCCTCCTGGCGTGTCAAGAATGTTGGATGCCACTGACTGTAGTGGGTT
>NC_090739.1:99754429-99764429 GCF_036898095.1 Palaemon carinicauda | reverse complement strand
TTTATCTCTAGATTTTTAATGGCTTTTATATCTTTAATTTCCACTAATTTCTAGTTTAGAGAAAACAGTTATATAATGTTTTGATTGATGATTACGTTATTTGTCTTTGGTTTTAAACGATGATGATACGGTATGAAGATGAAACCTTATAAACTAAGAACTACTTCATAGACCTTAGAATACTGCGTTGGTCATAAAAAATCAATGTTTTAAAAATGACTTACTATTAGCAAAGCCATATATATATATATATATATATATATATATATATATATATATATATATATATATATATATATATATACACGTGTATATATATATGTATATATATATATATGTATATATATATATATATATATATATATATATATATATATATATATATATATATATATATATATGTATATATATATGTATACAAGGAGAGAGAGAGAGAGAGAGAGAGAGAGAGAGAGAGAGAGAGAGAGAGAGAGAGAGAGAGAGAGAGAGAGAGTAGAAAAGGCCATCTTTGGAAAAAGAACCTTGCAACGTACAATGCTAGGACCCCGTCTAGCAAAGATTTGGCTGTGTTACTTGAAGACCTAAAATAGATAAATTGAGATATAAAAGCATTGAGTGAAATTAGAAGAACTGGGGAAAACTTTTATAGAGTTAAAAGAGGGTCATATCTTTAGCTTCAGAGGACATGAAAGGAGTAAAGAAAATGGAGTGGGGTTTCTTATTGATAAAAATCGTGTAGGTAGAGTAGAAAAATCTCATAGTATCGGTGATAGAATTGCAGGATTGATTATGAAAGTAACTAAATGTATGAACACAATCCAGTAGAGATGAAATTTTTATGAATATCTTAAAATATCTTGAAAAAAAGACTATTTGCATTTGTTCTATGCGATTTCTATGTAAAGTAGGTCAAAAGAGGGGAGGAGAATCAGCTGTAGGCTAATTTGGAGTAGGTACAAGAAATGACAGAGGAGACATCCTTGTAGAATTAACTTTAAAAAAAAAATCAAACTATTAACACCTTCTTTCAAAAATACAGAAAAGGGATATGTAGAAGCACTAATGTAGAAACGAAAGACGATATAGATTATATTCCCAGTGAAAAAAAAAAAACAGTTAATTTAGTTAGAGAGGTAACATTGTTAATCAAGTTAAGTGCCCCAAGAATTGTGAAAAATAGAATTTGCCCAGATGTAAGGAAAGAAAGAAAAAGGCTGATTTTAATAAAGATAATAAACACTTTCGTAGTAAGAGAGGATTATGATGAGTTTAGTTTAGCAATACAAAATAGGTACTGTCAGCTACATGAAGAAATGGAATCAAGGTGGAAAATTTTCTAACAAGATCAAGGAAAACTAACAGAAAACAAAAACAGATATAATAAAGGAAAGATTGGGAGTGGGGTCAAAATCCAAGCAAGATGAAATGTAATTAGCCAAAAAAAAATAATAAATAATAATAAACTATTTAAAGAATAAGACATTAATAAACATAATCAGACCGAAATTGAGGAAACATTGAAGAAAGGAAGAAGCCTCAAATTGATGAAGAGAATGCTTAGAACAGGATGCCAACAGAGGTTTGCTATAAAGTATGGAAAAGAGAATATTATTCACAATAGAGATGGAGTGATAGAAATTGCATAGGAATTCTATACAATGCTATACAATAGTGATATAAGAAATATCTTCACCAAAAGAAAAAATGAAACACTTGAGCCGGTACTAAAAGTAACAGTAAAAGAAAGAAAAGCATTAAAAGGCATGAACAGAGGCAAATCAGAGAAAATATAATTACAATATTTCACAAAAGGAGAGGCATAAAAGGCCTAAAAAACTATCACCCAATAAGTTTACTCCCATTGATATACGAAAGATTTATAATGATCATATTAGGTAAAATGCAAAGAAAGCTAGACTTTCATCAGCTGAGAGATCAGGGAGGTTTTAGAAGCGGATATTAAAAACCTGATCAGATACGTATAATCAACCAGCTATGGAAAAACCATTATGGCATTTAAAAATTATGAGAAAGTTTTTGACATTTAAAGACTATGAGAAAGCTTTTGATTTTGTCCAACCTTTAGCAGCAATGAAAACCCCTTAAAGACGAGGTATTTATGATGGATATGTTACAACACTTTAAAATATCTATATGGGTAGTATAGCCATCTTAAAACTACATAAATCTGATGAGAAAATTCCAATTGACAAAAGGAGCTAGACAACGAGACCCTATCATCTCTACATTATTCATAACGTTCCTAAAAGAACTTATAAGAATTTAGATTTGAAACATGTAAGAATTAACATTAATGAAAAATACCTTAACATCTTAAAATTTTAAGTTGACCTAATCAGGGAAGGAATTGCAAAATTTGATAGAACATTTGAATAGAGAAAGCAGAGATATAGGACTGAAAATAAATATGAGCTAAACTAAGATAATATCAAGTTAAAATACTGTACAAAGAGACAACAAATAAGGGTTAAGGACGAACATCTAGAAATTACTAATGAATATACACTGTACTTAGCGCCAACAGTAAGTGTTTCCCCAGGAAATGACACCAAAATTTGAAGGCTCAGCATAGGATGGAGAGCTTTTGGTAAACAAAACAGATAATGAAAAGTGAAATGCATTTTTCTCTGAAATGAAAACGTTTTTAATCAGATGGATACGAGAGAAAACTAAAGTAGAGGATATTCTAATAACATGTAAAGTATGGAATGGACAAGGGAAGTACATATAATGAAAAAAGACAGATGATATATGGGCTAAAACAATTATAGAATGGATCCCTAGTGATTGCAAACGAAGCAGGGAGAAGAAGAATAGACAGTGGATTCACGGGCTTAGAAAATTTACTGGTATATGTACAGTTTATACATTTATATATATATATATATATATATATATATATATATATATATATATATATATATATATATATATATATATACATATATATACATATATATATATATATATATATATATATATATATGTATATATATATATATATATACAGTATATATATATATATATATATATATATATATATATATATACATATATATATATATATATATATATATATATATATATATATATACATATATATATGTATATATACACATATACATACATATATATATATATATATATATATATATATATATATATGTATATATTTATACATATATATAAATATATATATATATATATATATATATATATATATGTATATATATGCATAAATATATATATACATATATATATATATATATATATATATATATATATATTTATACATATATATACATATATATATATATATATATATATATATATAGTATATATATATATATATATACATATATATATGTATATATATACACATATACATATATATATATATATATATATATGTATATATATATGCATATATATACATATATATATATATACACATATATATATATATATATATATATATATATATATATTTATTTATATATATGTATAAATATATACATATATATATATGTATATGTGTATATACATATATATATATATATATATATATATATATATATATATATATATATATATGTATATATATATATATATATATACATAGATATATACATGAATATATATATATATATATATATATATATATATATATATATGTATATATATATATATATGTATATATATATATATATATATATATATATATATATATATATATATATATATATATATATATATATATATATGTATGTATATGAAGTAAGTGAGGAAAGGAATTGTACATTGTCATGATCAGCAGAGATGTACTAGTGAGGGTCACCGATATTATGTTAGTTTGCTGTGAGTAATCTGTAATAAGAAGAATTTTTTACTCTAACATGGAAATTGTTTTTGAATTATAATTCTTATGAAGAATAAGTTAGTAAATATGTATAATTCAATATCTTTGAATTTTTTCTCAAGTAAATTTTCGGTAAGCAAAGGTGGGGGCTATCTCCCTCCCCTCCCTCTTCCCCATAATCCTACGCCCATGAATTTGCCAGTATCTGTGTGTGAAGAAAAGAGAATAGGTCTTGTAACAGTTTCCACACGAATACGGCGCCGTATAAGGAAACACCAAACAGAAACTCCAAAGCAGTATTTATGTTGCATTACTGAATTATAGAAACTTTGAATAGCTAATTATACACTCACTTATAGTAGACAATGTTTAAATTATATTTCCTTTATGCAAAATTCTTTTTATTATACATTTCCAAAGGATTCCATTCATCTCGACATTATAAGAACTATTTTCGTCACTAGTTCTTTGAGATCATGGGGAAAATTTCTCTTCTCAGATGGCCTCATTAAACTTATAAGGTCACTTTTCTCCACATCTACTACTGTGACTGAAAAGAAGAAACATCGGATTCTATCTCCGAACCTTACCTTTCTGGTTCCAAGCTTTGCATCAAGTGTTTGTGCCGCCGCTTAAACGACTCATCCGTTGATATTTGCTTTGTTCTCTTTTCATCATGGTTGAACCTCAACCTTATTCCTTTCTTCTCTTCCACCAGGTTCTTATTCTATTGGGCCTTGCCCCTATCGCACAAGTGCACACTCATATACATATATATTCTTACGAAGCTAGTCTAGTGTAGAGTATATAGAGTAGTTTATTAATTATTTTATTTTTATTTTCATATGTGCATTGAAGAGGTTAGCTAGCTCTTAAGATGAGTTCCTCTCATATAGATTTAAGTTTATTATGTAAATTACATAGGATTTTCAACGTTAATTTCATTGCATTTTTCACTCAAGTCAGTATATGTAAATTTACGTTATTTTAGATAATTAACTTATTTCACAAATTTCTGTTTTGAAGTCCTACGTAACCTGTTTGAGAGTGTTATGTGACCATATGAAATAGGAACGGAGGCGTTTGTAATGTTCTTTTATATTTTTATGAGGTATTGCGTCCAGTTTGAGAGAAAATATGCAATTCTTTAGTCTGCTATGTGCTTGGGAAAATTCCTGAAAATCTTGGCGTTAGATCTGATCTTTTTTTTATCTTGGAGACAAAGGGTTGGTGGAGCTAGTGGACAGAGAGTCGTTGCATTGTACATTGGTATGCATGAGAGTTGCCTGAAACTCCGGTTCGTCTCTTGACATTTTTTATGTAGTTGGTAACCCTTACGCCCTTAGGCCAACCCTCTTAGACCTGGTATATTCTGGAAGTAGCTAAGTTTCATATAAAGGGGACCCCAGGGTTGTTACATAGATTAGATATAGAATCCCAGCCTTAAGTCATAGCCATTTCCCCCTCTCTCTCTCTCATATGCAGCCCAGTGTATTGTTTTAAAAGTCTTCAGTGGAATTTGAAAGTTTTGGTGTGACGGGTTTTTGTAAACTTATTGTGTATTCATAAAGATTTTATTAAAGCTTTTGTAACTGGCCCTGTAGTAACGTGAAAGGGATTTGTATCGTTATTTGGTTAACTATATTCATTGAGTGTTAAGACTAATTAAGTAGTGTGTGAAGTTAATTTTAAGTGAAATAAGTGATTGTATAATTTTCATAAGTATTATTTCTTTTGTCTCAGTCAGAGGTTTTATTCAGATTTAATATTTCAAGTGAAACAAGTGATTATATAATTTTCGTCAGCATTATTTCTTTCGTCTTAGTCTAAGGTTTATTCAGATATAATATTTCAAGTCAAGGGATTATATAATTTTCAGCTCATGGCATTTTTGTCTTAATCTCTGTTTTGTTTAGAATTAATATTTCGAGTTATCCATTTTCCTATGTAAATTACTTTCAAAGTATTGTAATCTATATAGAATATATTTATTTTTGTAAAGAGTGTATTATTTCAATCATCAGTGTTTACTACAAACTCGCTTGTAACCTGTAAAGAATCGAAGTAAGAGGTGGCTTAAATAATTCACAGTAATAATTTCCTAGTTTTGTTATGCGTATACTTAAGAGACATTAGATAATCATCAGCATATAAAGATGTTTCGTGAAGGGTAGATAATTGTCGTTCTTTTAATAGAACCTTAACATTCTCAATAACAATTTTTAAGCTATTCTATTAAAATAGTTTTCCTTAATCTCTAAAAATCATCCCCTCATTCTTCTGCCTAACACCATTTCTTAAATGAATCTGATTATCCCCTACTAAATTCTACATATGTCTGCTTATCTTGTTTTTTTCCATCCTAAACTTAATTCTTTAAGCCTCTGAAACTGGTTTATATGCCTGCAAAATAGCACTTTTCAAGTCTCAAAAATCATCAACTCTATCCTCAGGAATGGAAGTAAATACATTCTTTCCTGCAACACCCAACTCCTGACAATATATAAGACCAACTTTTTGTTGACTATTTACATGTTTTAGCTTTTCTCTCATCTAAATCCTTTTCATTAAAAGGAGACACAACTCTACCTTCTTTGGAAATTTTTTACCTAGACATATTTGCCTCTTTAAAATTAGCCTGTTTATTTCTTTCAAGTTCTAACTCTTTTTGAATGTTTATTTCATGCATCATTATCTGAGCCTGAGCTTTCCTCTTTTTAATTTCTTTTTAGCTTTTAATTGTTCATGTCTAAACTCAGCTTCAAATTTTTCACGTGTAAACTTGGTTTCTAGTTTTAATTTCTTGAGCTCAGAATTTATTCTAAGTTTTTCAACTTCCATAGTTGATGAAACTAAAACCACTGATCTACTATCAAAATCATCTAACAAATTCCGAGGTAATAGATCGTCTTCAACCAAAGGATTCCCCAAGACCAGAAAGGGGATAAAGCCACAAAATATAAACAAATAAAAAAAAATGTGGGAAAAACAGCTGAAGTTGGGCAGTTTTTAAAATACTGCAACTCGATTATTTTTTTTAAAGTATTCTTAAAACCCATAGATGGGAAATATTATGGAAAATATCACTTATATAACGAAAATATAGACTCTTGAACTAATGACTGGAAAGTGCTAGTTGTGACTAGTGGTAAGGTCTGCAACAGAACTTTCTTACAATTTGCACAGCTTTAAACCGTTTTTCTGTCCTCAGATGGTGAATAACAGACAATTTTGTATTCCCATTCATAAAGCAATAACTAGGTATGACTATTCATGCAACAGGATGGCTATTCATGACTAGTTATTCAAAAAGATGGATAAATATAAAAATTAAAAACCCATTAAGGCTTCTCATCGTTTACTAGTTGGTTCCCATTGATAAAGCAAACAGTTATGATAACTAGGCATGACTAGTCATGCAACATGATGGCTATTCTATTCATGACTATTTAATAAAAGAAATAGCCCGAAAAAAAAATAAAAACATGCAATAATGTAAGAAAACATTAATAGGAAAGCAAACAAGAAAATTAACTCTTAACACTCACATTGAATCCTGCTAGGTTCTAACTGCCCTATTAGTAGTGTTCTAATTCATAATCCTAAACGGTCCAAGGTCGTTAACAGTGAGTGGGAAGGCTTATGAGGGTGTTATACGACAGCAAGAACTTAGGCGTCAACCCAAATGTGTTCTCGTATAGGTTGTCGGCACCCTCAGCTAGGTTGTCATCCTGTTCATCACCATCCTCATCATCTTCTGCCTCTCAACTAAGCCTTTACAGTTTACACCAATCAATGTTATCTCTTCTGGGGATGTATGGAATCAGAAACTCCAAGTCTGAAAGCTTTTCTAGATTGAAAACTCTACCATTTGGGTTCTTGAGTGGCAGCTCACTGTCCTGCAGGACAAGCTGCTTTGGGCACCCATGCCCCTTGGCCTTAGCAGCAGGTGACTATTTCTCTTTGGTCAGTGGCACAAAGACAGCTCAGACTCCTCGAGGCTGTAGTCCTCATTCATGAAGAAACTAGATTTTTTCGATACACAGATGCTTGGTACCCGTGCACACTTCAGCCCAGCAGACTGGCTGGTGATGGAATGCTCAAGCACTTTAGTATCTTCAAAGTCACAAACCTTCATGCTCACAGCCTTGTACTTTTTCTGCTTTCTGGTATCAATGATCAACTGTACATAGTGAGGAACACTACAGATGTGCTGAACAGTATGCAGGTGCTTCGCCATCATACCACGGTAGGTGTGTGTGACCACTGACCAAAAAGATGACCTCAATATTGAGGAGTTACTTCAGGTAAAGTTGCTGTAAAAGTGCCAGGATGATGTAGATTGTCTTAATCTCTCCAGCACAGCTGTCGACAAAAATCTTCAAATGGGAGAAGTCACCATCCTCTTCTCCTGCTACCATATCAAGCCATTTGATGAGACAGTTTTCAATCTCATTTGAGCCATGACTAGCAATTCCATCCCACACAAACATGTAAGGAGTATCATTTGTGAGATCGTAATTACAGAAGCTGTATTGAGCTGCTTGTATTAAGCAGCATTGACCGGAAGCTTGGGGACAGGCAAAGTCTGCTGAAGGTCTATGGAAATTACTCAAACTCCTTCCCCGGCACTGACTTTGAGAAACTTTTAGCCTCTTTTTGCCATGTCTTTATGTCTCTGCAGCTCTTCTTCAAGGTGACTGGCATTCTTACCACCCGACTTAAGGACACTAATGTCAATAGGCAGCCGCTCACAAATATCACAGGTATCAGTAGCTAGAGGTGAGAAGCTGATGTTTTACTCCTTTGTGAAAACTTGCCGAAAGAATGTCTCCTTGACAAAATCCACACCTGAGTACTCATACTCTATTTGCTAGCTGAAATCCAAACAGAGTTGAGTTATATTGCCAGCTGCAGGAAAGTACAACCTGTACAAGGCCTTGTACCTTGTGTAGTGGCTAGATACAGCAGGCCGGCTTCTTATGTACTCATGTACAAAAGCCAATTCTGAGCCTTTCATTTTCCAATTCTGGGCCTTTTATTTTCCTTGTGTAGTGGCTAGATACTGCCGGCCGGTTCCTTATGTGCTCTGTACAAAAGCCAATTCTGGGCCTTTTATTTTCCTGGCTGAGCCACCCTTGCCACTCATATCCTTTTGGATGGTATCATTGCCGGATTCCAGGGCTAACTTCTTAGCCCCTACCCACTCAAGCTTTATCTTCCCAATACCATGAGTGCTCATAAAAGCTGGACGGCAGACTCTGTACTCCTTATTGCCATGTGTCACATGAAAACAACATGCACATCCTTACGAGACTTCTCACTTTTTGTATATTTCCTTTAGTACCTCTCCGCACACATATGACTCGTAAGGTAGTTTTTGGCAAGATTCACGTACCCTAGGGCCCAGAAAATATTTAAGTTTACATCACTCTTTTCACGACCCAAGGCCGTGAAACAACCATCTTTAGATGGGAGCTCCACTTGCCTTGCAGGTATCACTTTCCCAGTTTTAAAACTCACAAACTCCTCCCCTAAATTTTAAGCCTTTTTCACTTTCTTCACTTGCCAGTCACTTACTCTGCTACCACTAGGTACCTTCACACCAGCACCAAGAACATCAACAGCAGCCCCCCGAGTGCTCAAACACAACTAGACCTAGCTATGCCTTGCTCCTTCTCTAACACTAACATCACCACTAACACTAGATCTAGAACAAACATTACTGGGACCTTCACCACCATCCCTAGGCCTAGAACTAACACCATCGGGACCTTCCCAACCATCACTAAGCCCTTCAAAAACATCCACATTAACTCAAGGACAGCTAACACCAATATTGCTTACACTATTTCCAACACTACCATTGCCCCCACTCTGAGATGAACTCCAACACTACAGTTTTTACTTTTCCTTTTTCTACTTTCTCCAGAAACTAGTACCTCACTATTACTAGAATGCTTTGAAGCATCACTATTTCTGGTGCAGTTGTCTTTATTGACGGTAGTATCGTTGAAAGTTTCTGCGGGATCATAGTCTTACTCTGCCCCCTTCTCTTCCACAAGATTCTGTCACGTTGATTTGTGGCTTGGCTTGTTTTTACAATAGAAATCTATAATT
>NC_090739.1:99734429-99744429 GCF_036898095.1 Palaemon carinicauda | reverse complement strand
ATACTATACTTGCATTGATAAGAACCTGGTGCAATGTAAACTTATGAAACTCGAACTATGGAGGTATGGGAATTGCACAAATTCCATCCAAGTGTCATTTGAAATACTGATATCTCTATATATTTCTTAATTTACCTTTGACATCACTGTCAGTTCCCTGCACCTTTAGATTCTTTGGGTAGCGTACAAATCTCAATAACCTATTCTATGACCTGTATTATAGTTGCCTGTTTAATCTTATGGATATCTTGAATAATTTCCCCTGTAAACAGAGAGCAACACAGAAGACATACTGAATTTGGGGTCTTTCAAATCACAGAAAGAAAATATCATTATGATATACATATATCAAGAATTAAATTTGGATATATTCAGCTTTGTGCAAATATATACTAAAAAAGTAATAACCCATGTATAATGTAGCCTAGCTATATTACAAAACGTCTAAAATTATATCTGAGAATTATTCAACTTAACATACCCTTTTTCACATAAATCTCGAAAACATCACAAATACACATAAATTTATGCAATGTTTATATTTCTAGTTAGACATAATTGTTGATAATCTGTTACCTTCCTGAAAATATTGAATTCTATAAAAAACAACAAACATCTCATTATACAATTTTCTCACCTGAATCTAATTCCACAGTTTCTTGGAGGCTCCGTCTTCTATCGTTCCTAATGTCATTACTCAGAGAAGTGGAGCAGAAGTCATCCATATTCCAACTTAATTATCCTTTCCTATTTTTTCCTATCATATACGGAAATCTAGTTAACCTTACTACTCGCTTTATCTTATTCCGCCTTTTAGCTCGACATTTTTTTTCAAGAGATGAGATCGCTGTGTTCTGAAGACCACCTTTGCATCATTCCACCAGCTTACAGTTATTGAAAATATTTTTGGCTCTTGCTAAGGCCATTATTCAATGGTTTTCCGTTCAAATTGTTATCTAGATCAAGTGGTGCTACGATCTGTTACTTTTGGTTTGCTTGTTTTTCGTAATAGGTTGTAGGTTATCCAGGGCAACAGCCACCCGCTGAGATACTACAACTACAGAGTTATGGGGCCCTTTGACTGGCATACAGTACTCCGCTGGATCCTTCTCTCTGGTTAAGGCTCATTTTCCCTTTGCTTACACATACACCGAATAGTCTGGCCTATTCTTTACATATTCTCCTCTGTACTCATACACCTGACAACACCAAGATTACCAAACAATTTTTATTCTCTCAAGGGGTTAACTTCTCCACTGTAATTATTCAGTGGCTACTTTCCTCTAGGTAAGGGTAGAAGAGACTCATTAGCTATGGTAAGAAGCTCATCTAGGAGAAGGACACTCCGAAATCAAAAAAATGTCCTCTAATCTTGGGCAGTGCCATAACCTCTGTACCATGGTCTTTCTCTGTCTTGGGTTAGAGTTCTTTTTCTTGAGGGTACACTCGAGCACACTATTCTATCTTATTTCTCTTTCTCGTGTTTTGTTCAAATTTTTATAGTTTATATAGGAAAAAATTATTCTAATGCTCTTGCTGTCCTTAAAATAGTTTATTTTTTCCTTGTCTCCTTTCCTCACTGAGCTATTTTCCCTGTTGGAGCCTCTGGGCTCATAGTATTCTTCTTAACCAAGTAGCTTAGCAAGTAATAATAATAATAATAATAATAATAATAATAATAATAATAATAATAATAACAATAATAATAATAATAATAGATTTTTCATAACTTTCATGAAATTATTCTTAAAAACTTTTCACCCTTCTCATAGCTGATACCATTGCACAACTTAACCAAGTCGTTATTTGAAATCCTTTTAAATGGATCAGATTTCCTTTTAAATACAGATAAATATAATGAACCATAAAACCTAATCATCTAATGTTATTATTTCACATTCACAAATCATCCATATCTTACGCTAGATAATCACAGATGGCAAACCATAGCCAATTGCGACGCCTCAATATGATCTTTCATTGAACATTGCACACCAAAGATTCAATGACACAATTACTGTTGTTTGTGGTATAGGGTTTGACACAAAAGATAAATGCAAAAAATACGGCGAGAGAGAGAGAGAGAGAGAGAGAGAGAGAGAGAGAGAGAGAGAGAGAGAGAGAGAGAGAGAGAGAGAGAGAGAGAGAGAGAGAGAGAGAGAGAGAGAGAGAGTAGAATGAATAATTCTGTGACAACAAATGCCGGGTGCAGAGAGGGGGAGAAACAAGAAGAGTAGCTTTGTGATAAGATATGGAAAAAACGGGAGACAAAGAGGGTGCCAGAAAGAGACAAGCTTTTTATAGCAAATGCTGAATTCAGCGAGAGAAAAAAAAAAGAGTAAGAGAAAAGAGAGGAGATTTTGGACAAAAGATGCTAAATGTTGCCAGAAAGAGAGAGAGAGCGAGAGAGAGAGAGAGAGAGAGAGAGAGAGAGAGAGAGAGAGAGAGAGAGAGAGAGAGAGAGAGAGAGAGAGAAATGGTGTTAAAGTTATACTTTCTTACAGTAATGATGCAAATATTTTCTGGGGAAGAAATTTATCAAAAAACTAATTAGTAAAAGAAGTTGATCGTAAACGAATTCTGACAAGCTAAATATGATGCATGAACAAGTACCATATTTCGAAAAATAGATACCAGGATAGCTCCATCTAATAACAAGTTTGTATATGACCATGAAATATAAAAAATGCCCTATGCCAGAAATGAGCAAAACTTTAAATCCAAAAATTAAAAAATAAGCTCCAATATTGTCCTTCCTTTTGATACACTATACATGGAAAGAAAAAGGTTTGCTAACTTAATGACCCTCTCAGTAACCTGTCATTCTTATCCCTAAGGTTCTTCAAATAGGTAAGTGATAATTTTTCTGTTTAGTGAACAAACTCTTTACCAAACAGATACTACTGGAATCTTTGTGTTACACAAACTATGGAAAATATTTTATTGATATGAAGAAATAATGTTTTCCTGTTTCAGAATTTCTGGAAAAGGTTACGGTTCATTTTTTCCTTTGCCTACACACATACTGAATAGCCTTGCCTATTTACATATTCTCCTTTTTCCTCATGCACCTGATAACACTAAGATTGCCAAACAATTGTTTTTCACCTGTGAGGATACTAAACTGTAATTGTTCAGTGGCAACTTTCCTCTTGGTAAGGGTAGAAGAGACTCTTTAGCTATGGTAAGCAGCTCTTCTAGGAAAAGGACACTCCAAAATCAAACCATTGTTCTCTAGTCTTAAGTAGTGCCATAGCGTCTGTACCACGGTCTTTCACTGTCTTGTATCAGAGTTCTCTTGCTTGAGGGTACACTCGAGCACACTGTTCTATCTTGTTTCTCTTCCTCTTGTTGTGTTAAAAGATTTTATAGTTTATATAGGAGATATTTATTTTAATGTTACTGTTCTTAAAATCTTTCATTTTTCCTTGTTTCGTTCCGGCACTGGGATATTTTCCCTGTTGGAACCCCCGGGCTTATAGCCTCCTGCTTTTCCAACTAGGGAAAATAATAATAATAATAATAATAATAATAATAATAATAATAATAATAATAATAATAATAATAATAATAATAATAGACTGTTATTGAGAAACCATCAGTTTTCTGTAACATCACAGCACCCATTGCTTCCTTTGAAGCGTCAGTCCTTGAGAGTAAAGTCTTATCATCATCAGGCAGAGTCAGAATAGGTGATCAGGAAGACCTAGACTCCTTAACACTCGTAATAGGTTAATTTGACTATTGTAACAATACTCCTGTTTCATTTCTTAAGTAGAGCGGTAACAGAAACCACCATTATCATTTCTTACACTTCTGAATCAACAAAAAGGAAATATAATAGTTTATATTTAAAGAGAAATATTTTCATGGAAAACTAGATTTATGGTCCATGGCGCATTCTTATGGAATATCACACCCTCTTAAATTTCGAAGCAACAGCATTAATAACATTGCCAAGAACATTCTTTTGCATTATTCACGGACCTCTTACGAAACACTTCTGCCACAAGTGCTGGGATAATGTGGCACCATAATGAATGTGGATTCTGATATTCAGTAAGCAAATAGTACACTTATTCTCATTGCACTGACACTAAAGGCAATATTCGAAATTCCAGGTAAAATAGAGGTTGATCAAGGAGGAGCAATGATCATGGTTATGAGTACCAGCGTTGGGAATAAGAAAATCAGCATTTAGGATTAAAATGTCTGAAAAAATAAAGATTCTAAAAGCTGCAGTCAGTCAGATAGAAATGAATATTCGAAACGTGTATTTTTCAATTACTATAAATAGAAAACTTGATAATAAAGGTAACGTCAAACGTCTTTAGGTTAAGAGTCATTACTATAATGAAGCCAACGGAAAGGATTATTAGAAATAAGCTCTTGAGGTGAGGCTTATAAAGTATGTCTTCTGATAATTACAGTGATATAAGTAATAATAGTCTCGTTTTAACTACTATTATTATCTTTATAAGTTATTGTTACGTAATTGTTCAGATTCATATATACATACATATCAAGTACGTAAATGAAGTGTGATTTTTAATTAGTGTATTCCTATGTAGAAAAGGCTATGCGGTGCATTTTTATTACGGTACAGGAAAAATGTAATGCATTGTAGGAAATCCAGAAGAATGCAGAACGCATAGTATCGAGCATGTGTGCATACGTGGAAGTTAGAACAGAAGTGACGTCAGAAATTAACTTATATCTCTGTGAATATGGGTTAATTTATTGAAATGTTTTTATTAAAAGAATAGGAACAATTTTAATAATATCCTAATATTATGTAAATATAAATTTCTTTTATAACAAAGATCCTTAGGAGCATCTTGGGACAGAGGTTTTGATGATGTACAGTATGCAGCAAAAGTCGTGATACCTGAATTCTTTGACTTTCTAAGTATACGGTAATATTCTTTCATGAACTCTTTTATCATAATGTATATTACCAAGTAAATTTTCATTTACCAACACCCGAAAAGCTCATGTGCAAAGCCTCCACATTCTTATTGTTTACCCTAAGTAGACTGCAAATGATCCATACAGTCTGGGTATTGTGGTATTCTTCTTTTGTGTGAGAATATAGATCTACCTAGAACAAAAGTTTCTCTAGAATATCTATAAACTGGTTCAGCTTGCTCTGGAACTTTATTTGAGAGACCTTCAAATGCATTATAGATTTCGCCGGATGTACAATTCCAAAAACCCTATCAAAGATTTGATTTAGAAACCTCTTGGCATCAGAGAAGTCATGGAGATCTATCCAAAACTACAGACTCCAGTAGCCGTGATACAAGGACATAAAGAGATAAAGCAAGGAAAACCTAATATCTGACACTAAGGGTGAAGACCCAAATAGCTCACTTCAAGGACTTGAAGCGTAAGGACAAGGGAGGATTCTGTATGCTGTGGCTATGGAAAGCAAGGGCATTTTAGCCCTAACTGTCCTCTTTCAGATTTAAATGGATGATACTCCTCCAGAGATATAGGCCAATTAACTTATACCTTTGTAGAAAACATGACTTGTCCTTCTGTTGCAATCCCTATGGAAGAGGATCTTTGTAGTAATGAGAAGACTTCTTGAAGTATTCCTAGTATCTGGGGAGAAGGAACTATGGCCTCGACCTCCATAAAATCAAACTCATCCTAACAAGGTGAGAAGGAGCAAAGACAAATATCTTGATCTAAGGAACCCTGATGGGTCCAGTAGTGCTTCTCCCTTTTCTTATCCACTGGGATGAGAGGCGTGGTATCAATAGGAGTTGAAATATTCATTCAAGTAATGAGGTGAATTTTAGATGCAGATGTGTGCACCTTATACTAAGTACCTGTGTTATAGGACACTCTAAATTCCAAAGGAAAGAGTGACACCAAAATTACTAAATATTTTTTACATCAAATTGTGCAATAGATAATGAAATAGATCAATATTTTCTAAACCATAAATAGCATTATCATTATTATAATCCAAACTTTAACAAAGAGTTATAAAAGAAGACATCTATAATCCCAGGGGCTCCAATAGGGAAAGCAAAGTGTGTAAAAGAAAAATTATACCAGTAAATCAAATCAAGACGAATAGAAAAGCAGAATAAGTAACAAATACTATTTGAAATGAGACATATACAGCATAAACTTACTCAATAAAAATGCACTTGTACCAAGTTTGAACTTCTGAATTTCCAACATTTCAATTTTATTATTAAGAAGATAATTTTACAACGTTTAAGAAGATAGAATAAAAAATATATAATTAAAACCTGATAAAAAAATCAAGACTATTAGAATTAACTGCATTGCTAGTACATCATATCATTGGGAATATAGCCTGAATGCAAAGGATGCACAATGAACTGATTGAACCACAGTGCCAGAGATTAGGATCTAGATCACAGATAGGAAATTTAATGGACGTTAAGTTTCTCTTCTGCAATTCAAGATAAGATCCAGATGCTGAAGAGCAGTTAGGAAAGCAATATGCAAACTTTGGCAAAACTAAATAATTATATTTTAACAATATACCAGTATCTGGGTAATTGAAGAAGAGGCCAACCCGAAAGAATTCTGTAAAATTAATTTTCAATCAAAAATTACACCTTGAATATTAGAAGAAAATACTTGGTGAGGAATATAATATCTTTGACCTGCCAATAATCCTATTTTGAGTTTCATTACAGAATAACTTCGTCCTCATTATACATTAATATTAACTGAATATCTCTTAAATGACTAGCAACAACAGGTCTACACTAAGAAGAATGATTTGGATGAAAGCGGGTATTACAGACTGCATAAAAAGCAAGCTTGTTTTCAAGGCCAAGATAAATATGATATGTACACAATATGAAGGTTATAAGCCAAAATCATTACCCCAAACACAGAAATTATCTTCTAGCATCACTATGGCATTATGACCAACTATTCATTTTCTTACCTTGATTAGAAATCTATTAGGAGTTCTAAAATCTAAATCACCAAATCTGAAAACAAGGACCTGAATTCAAAGGTGAAACAATACTCAAATACTAATAATGACTTCATATCTGAGTAATTTTTTTTTCTTTTTTTTTTACTAGGATGTTGGAAATTGTAAGAAAAGTTTCATTGAGCCAAACTGCAAACCTGGATACTTGGGTAGTCTTAAGTACATGTCTCCAGAGGTTTTGCCAACAGACTCAAAACTTTATATAGTATGGCAATTATGGGAATCGAACAGTAATTAATAGGGCTTCTAAAGTAGTAGCATCACTAATTTTCCAACAACTGTAAAGAATATTTTTTTTTTAATTAAGTGCAGAAAATATCTGTCATTCTAGGAGCTAAGAGAAAGGCTGTCTTTAAAAGCAATAAAATGAGAAAAATATTATTCAGTTCTCGGCTTTCATTTATAGAGATCTATTTAACGATTCTAAACTAGTCAATTTAGCTGCGAGTAAGCATGAAATAAGCATGTTGCTTTTTTTCTCTACTAACTAAACTAAATCATCCAAATTTTTTTTTACTAAAGTTCTAACTAAATTAGCTCCAAAGTGGAGGTTATGGGGATGAAATTAACTCTCTAACAGATTCTCCTAATTAGTGTCTATTTTATTGGCATTGTTCCATTAATTTAATGCAGCTTATATCAAATTTAGATTTAATTCTTGATTGCAAATTCAGTTTTGTCAGACATATAGCCTAGCTCTTCTTAAATTGCACAAAATATGGGTGAAACGAGAATGTCTTTTAAGATTTTTTAGACATCTCTATCTAGAGGAAGTGTCTTAATTCAATTATCCTGCAATGTTTTGAATATTGTTCTCCTACCTGGTCTTCAACACCTGACTATTATCTCAACTTATTGGATGATTTATATATGTCTTTTAAATTCTGTATCCCTGATATCGATACTAATCACTGGCAACGTCGTTCAATTAAATCTTTGTTCATATTGTTTAAGATATTTCCTCATTATGATCCTCCATTGCATTTAAATCTTTCTAGACAATACAATCTACTACCTGATAAAAGGCATATACATAGTTTTAAGTATTGACATTTTTATCATAAGTCTCAGTATTCTAAAAGTTTCATTCCGGCTATGACCAAATTGTGGAATGATCTTTCTGGTTAGATACTTGAAGCAGTGGAAGCTCAGAACATCAAACGAGTTATTGTATATATAGATTATATGTTACTTATATGCTTAACATTGTTATCTATCTTAATATATTCATTCTTCTTCCTCTCTTTCATAATTTATCGTTTACTTTTCCATTTCTTTTTTATAAAGTGTATGATTCTTTCTTAGGGCCCTAGGGCGTGTGGCATTTTGCATTTATATCTATGAGTACCACTTGGATAATAATAATAATAATAATAATAATAATAATAATAATAATAATAATAATAATAATAATAATAATAATAATAATAATAATAATAATAATAATAATATGAAAGGGCTGGAAGAAGAAAAGATGAGTGAATATATTATACAGTAGTTTCGCAAACTATAATAAGATATAAAAGACTTAATGAAAAATATCAATATTAGTGAAACTGGGTATATGTCAAGAAAATTTCAAAATTAAGTTATCTCTTTATTGCTGCTGGTTGATTATATACAAGCCTATACCCATAGTTAATGTATGATGACAGCTCTTGAAAAATTTGTTGTATTCAACACAGCGTCCAGACCGCATGAGGTTATGTAGGCATTGCGTAATTTGATAAGTGAGGTAAAGACAACTTTCGCACTAAAGGAGTACGGATATTACTCTAGCATTATATAATCAATGAATACAGTTAATTACATGAATACACATAGCATTAAAACTACATTTCTTCTTTCTGTTTCATTTGACTTCTCCCATTCAGGGGTTGCCAGAGTGGGATATCTGTCTCCATCTATTTATATTCACTGAATCATCCTCTGTCACGCCAACTTTCCTCATATCTTCTCTTAGTGAATCACTAAGTCTCTGCTTAGGCCTTCCTCTACTCGTTCTCCTGTTGGCTCCATGCTTAGCATCCTCATCCTACCTTCTCTCCACGTGCCTGAACCACTTTATTCCTACTCCCCTTGCTTTCTTTCCATAGCTATTGAAGAGTGTATTTCCCCCTATGAATTTATTTCCTATCTCATACTTCCTCATTAGCCCAAGTGTGAACCTCAACAATTATATTTTTGCAACTTCCATCTTTGCTTCTTGCTTCTTGGTTAAAAGTATGGTCTCCAAACCTTATAGATCTTTCCTTTCATATTTACTGATATTCTTTTGTTGCATACCACACCTGATACTCTTCTCCATCCATTCCACCCAGCATGAATTCTTCTCCCCTCTCCGTCGCACTTACTGTCACTCTATATAATTGATCTAAATATCAAATCATCTCTCTTTTTCAATTCTATATCTACCAACCATATTGTATTCCTACCATCCCCCATATTTACTCATATATACTATGTCTTCTTTTGGCTGATTTTTATACCGCTCCTCATTAAAGCTTACTTCCAAGTTTCCAGATTTGCCTCAACCTCCTCATTACTCTCTCCACATATCAATATGCCAGCTACAAATAACAGAGACCATGGAGATTCTTGCCTAATGCCGCTAGTCCATCTTTCAATGATAATTGCAAACAGAAAAGGGCTTAAAGCCAATCCCCGATGCAATTCCATTCTATTGCCCCTACAGCACACCTTACTGCTGCTAGACTATGCTTTTACATATCCCCCACTGCTCTCACATACTTGTCATCCATTCTCGTGCTCCTCCTGCAATATCTCAATTCATCTCTTGGCACCCTATTTTAAGCTCCCTTTAGGTTCACAAACACAAAATACGATTGTTTTTTCTGCCCTTCTCGATATCTTTTAAATATCATTCGCAAAACAAATACGGCATCTGAAGTGTTTATACTTGCCAGGAACCATACTACTCTCCAGTAATTGTTAACTGTGTGACTTTTTCTACCTTCTACTACTATTTTCCAAATCCTCAAGCTA
>NC_090739.1:99714429-99729429 GCF_036898095.1 Palaemon carinicauda | reverse complement strand
ACTGATGTGTGAATCAAATGATTATTTAAGAACAACTATATGAGAAGTTTGAGAATACAAGGCTTCTCTATATACGATTCATAAAAAAAAAGACCTGGAATAAAGCTTTTCATGGAATGGGAAGAGAAACAGTGCTAAAACTGACTAATGATGATTGGTGATAAAGGTGATGAATAGTGGAGAATATTATCTTTTTTTCTCTTGGATGAAAGTGGTGGGGGTTAGTGGAGTATAAAGAAGAATATTAAAGTGAGTCAAAAGTGAAGGTAACTGATGTCTACATGGCTATTCGAATTTCATAAGAGGAAGGATGAGAAAGGGCAGGTGATGTATACTACGAAACATTTTGGTAATGACGTTTAATATTATTACTGATTATTGGAACAAATACGGAAATATTCCATTTATAAAAACATTCCTACGTTGTTTCTTCGAGTATATTACAATACTTTACAGAAAATGCATATGCCTTATCAGATATATATATTAAGTGGTTGTAAACGTCAATTATTCTTTTTGCAATTTTTTTTTCATATATTTCTTGATTGAGTTCCTTGGTTTTGAGCATTCATGAAATGCATTTCAACATTTTTTCCATCGTGTATTCAACGTCGTTCTGCATGAGAAAAATTGGCTTCAAAAGGAAGGAAATTAACAATTGATGAAAGGCTTTTGGAGAACATTAATCAAGAAATTTCCCGGAAAATGTACTGCCTCTCCAAATAGAGAACAAGGAAACTTTTGAAAACGTTTAAAAGAAGCTTTAAACAAATGCTCTTAGGGATGCATTTCAAAAAAAAAAAAAAAATGCAAGCGAGTAATTATGAAGTGAAAGAAAGTCCACCTGTAGTGAACAGAAGCGTTGTTGTCATGGACTTTATTAGAAGAATTCGAGTAACATTCATAAAATTTTTCATTACTTGCTAATTCCCATAAAATCTATTGCCTTTTCAAATAATTTGATCATTTTTATCATTATTTAATAGCAGTTGTCCAGTCAATATTAGGATATGAATTAGAATACAGTGAGTGTCTCATATATTATGCATAAGATTTATTTGTATATTAGATCATTAAAAAATATTTCATGTTCAAATAATATCTCAGAATAAAATTAGATACTAAATGTAACACAAATCCCTCTATTACCATAGTTTAATGGTAACAATTTATATATTTGGGATATGAATTTAAAGTTTTCATTTTTGCTTATGTCGATGTGTGTAAAAAGCAAATGTTAGTTATCATTATGATTTTGAAACTTGCAATAAATTATCATAATCCATGGCTTAGGTTTTCTTCAGCTCGACGAAAAAAAAAAATGAAAAATAAGTAAATACGCGAGAGATGATTTATATGTGCTATTAGAAATATAATCAATTCCAGCTCCCTATTATTATCAAAATATGAGAGGAAGACTATTATCAAGGACATAATCACCCACAGCTATTATGTGTAGAGTTTATAGAAAGCCCATAACAACGTACCTTGAATAATAACAATAATAATAATAATAATAATAATAATAATAATAATAATAATAATAATAATGACAAAAGGAATCAGAGATTTCAGACCTCCGCCAACGAATATTGCCATCATTTTGCTCAAGTCTACGGACGAAACACTCCTTTTTTTTCACATGCCGACCGTGGCTAAATCTAGTCTTCTCATACACATTCTGATGGTAGATCGCGAAAAATGCAAATCCAGATTTAGAATCCGGATCCGGATCCGGATAATTTGATGGGGGTAGTCCATGACCTAAGAGCTATCTGTGGTGAAAATTCTGTCAAAATCCATCGAAGAGTTTGGATATAATCTTGACCACAGACAGACACACAGTCTAAATCAGGGGTTCTCAACCTTCTTGGCCCATGCACCCCTTTCACCATTTGTAATGATGTCTTTCACCCCCCCCCCCCCCCCCCACCTACCTTCCCGTCCTTTCCAAGATTGTCTCTCAAAAAGTGCACTTTATACAATATGCAAATATTACTAAAAATCCTTTTATTTCATTTTTTTTCAAAATATATTATACATTTACACCTTTACATGGATTATTTTTATAATGGAATATTACAAATTATATGCAAATTGGAAATATCGATAGATATATAAAACTGGGATAAAAGTAAAATATTTTTTTTAATTTATAAGAACTACTTAACAGGCCAAACTGAAGCTAATGCAATAAACAAAAAGTTCGATAGGGTAACAAGATATTTTAAATCTGTAATTATTTCTATTCAGAAGATTACAGTTCATCGATTGACAAAACCTGTGATTGTTTTTTCTTAGCCAATTCTGGGATACGCAGATGAGTGCTTGAAAAGGCACAGCGCAAGTCATTTTCTACCTCTAATCTACTGAAAAAAGCCTAACTCACAAAGATATGTTGATACAAACGGAAGCAATACACTGATAGCCATTTCTGCCACTTTTGGGTAGGAATCGCAGATCAGAGGCCAAAATTCTGTTATTGATTTCTCATCGAAAATATCTCTTACACCCGAATCAGTTTTCAACTCCAAAAACTTATCTTGACAATCATCAGGAACTTTTTCAACTGACAGTTTGAATGGATTTCTGACTAAATCCAACTCATCATCACTACGTTCGGGAAAATATCGTCTGAATTAATTTTCCAGTGCTGTCAAATGCTGCAAAATTTCATTTATTGCAAATTATGGAAGCACCTTGTCTTCACCACAAACATCAAGAATGGATGACAGTTTCTCAAACATTGCTAAATTTTCTGCATTTACTCTTCTCTTCCAATTTACAAGCTTGCTCATGAAAGCTTTCAAGGCATCTACGAATTTTATAATGTTTATATTCCTTCCTTGCATCTGAAGATTCAGTTTATTCAGTTGCTCAAATATATCAACCAAATACGCAAGACGCATGATCCATTCCTAATCACTCAGCCAGCATGGAATTCTGTTTTACCTTGCACTTCATAACACAATTTGAGCTCATATCTAAGCTCAAATACTCGTTCAGTTACATTTCCTCTTGACAGCCAACGAACATTCGTGTGAAAAAGAAGCGAATGATGGGTTGCATCCATATCAGTACATAACTGCTTGAAAAGTCCTGAGTTGAGTGCCCCTCCCTTGACGAAATTTACAATCTTAATTGTTTGATCCAAAACCTTCTCTAGCGGAGCAGGAAGTATTTTTTAGGCCAGTGCCTGACGATGGATCATAAAATGAATGTCTTTCACTTTTGGAGCTCGCTTTTCACACATACTTGGAATCCTGATTTTGTCCCTAACAAAGCTGGTGCTCCATATGAACAACACCCACTGATATTAACCCACGAAAGATTTTTTGATTAAAAATAAGATGAAACCTTCTCCAAAATATCAGAGGCCTTGGTAGTTAGTTCAAGAGGAGAACAAAAGAGAAACTCCTCTTTAAATGAACCTGAGTGAACATATATGCAAACACCATTAACTGGGAACATGATGCCACATCAGTTGATTCATCAAATTGAATTGAAAATAAGCCAAATGCTGAAGACTTGATCTCCGGCATAACTTGATCCTTGATGTCAGTGGCCATGTCACTTATCCTCCTTTGAACAGTACTTTTTTATAATGGAACCTTCATTTCATTTCCCAACACAATTTCCACCATTTTTAGAGTGCGAGGCTTGATCAAATTTTCTCTAATTGTATGGTTTTTTATCTACTTTGCTATTTCAAGTGCTACGACATAGGAAGCTTCAGTAATTTTATGGTTTTTCTCTTTAAAATTTTCTGTTGAAACCAGCCTCATCTTTTTGAGAGCATTCCCATGGTGTTCAAAAGTTTTTGTTCTTGTCTACGTGATGAGGATGAACATTTTGCAAATGTTGCCTAATCTCTGCTGGTTTCATAGAATCATTTGTCAAAGCTTTACTACAAATAACACATTAGGGCCTTTCTTCTCCATTGATGATGATGGATGTGAATCCATATTCAATATATGAATGATCGTACTTTGATATATTTATCCATTATATATTTAATCAGCAACATGACTGACATTAAGTAGTAAATAATGACAGTGAAGCACAAAAAGAATGTGTAAAATGTACAAATATGGGAGATTATGGTCCATGTTAATATCACAAAAACTAGACTAGAGAAGCACAGTCACCAATGTGAGTGCAAGACCAACAAAATACTCACAAAAAAATGCAAAGAAAAATAAATGGTAAATGGGGATTTTTGGCTTCTGGGATTTTGGTATTCTTCTGAAGATATATAGAATAATATAAGAAAGTATAAAAAATAAAAATAAAAAAATATATGAAATTCTTTAAAGATAAAAACTAACCTTATGAATATAAGATTTAATTGGAAAAAAAAATATATAATTTATATTTTTTTTGTTGGTTTTTTAACTAAATATCTTTCATTTTTTATAGACTTTTATATTTAATTATTAAGTTAGTTTTTTATCTTTGAATAAGTTTATATACTTTTTGTATTTTTGTATTTTTTTTCATATTATTCTATATATTTTCAGAAGAATACCAAAATCCCTGAAGAAGCCCAAAATCCCTATTTACCGAAAAAATAACAATTGAAATGATAATAAAAACTAAAAACAGAAAACACGGACACATGCATGCATAATCAGTGGAAGAAACAAAATTATTGTACTTACCTATTTAGTCTTCAAGATAATATCCTGGAAATAAGGTTCACAACGACACTTACTGATGACAATTCAAGACTGAAATTGGTATTAGCTTCTCATTTGTAGTCAAGGAGTTCCCAACCTTGGGGTTGCCAAGTGATTTTCTTGGGGCCTACTTAATTCCCTAGCCATCTGTCTCTGCCTCAGTACCTTTTCCAATCCTAGGATTAACTTGGGTGGTCACTTGTATATTACTGTCTAATCCATTTTTCCCGGGCCAGCACAGGATATAATCCCAGCCCACATGACAGGCCAGATAAGCAAAAGCCTATAATTGCTCTACTTACCCATAAACTTACTTCGGTTACAATTCACCCCCTGAAAACCCAAAATTTACCCCTGGGGGTGAATTTCACCCCCATTGAGAACCTCTGGTCTAAATGATAAATAAACGGACTCAATTTCATGACCTTCTTGGAGGAGTTAATAATAATAATAATAATAATAATAATAATAATAATAATAATAATATTATTATCTATAGTCTAGGCCTATGTTTTTGGCTTCTTACCGTACTTAGGCCTAAGCTTTATGTAAAATAGCAACATTATATAATTGCATCAAAACATGTAATTTATAAAGGGTGTATATTAAGTCAGAAAGTAGGATTAGTGAAATTCCTCCACATTCTGGCTGTAGTATACTTCCGTCTTTATTTTCTTCCCAGGTTTATAGGCCAATATTACGTAATCGAGAAGAGCGAAGTTCAAATCTCTTTAAGAGTAAGGCGAGGAGAGGCAAACTGAGCCATTTAAACCTTCACAAGTTGGATCTAACGAAATACTAAGTAAATCTTAAGAGAAGAAAGAAGCTTACTAAAGGTATTATTAAAACAAGTAATAGATAATGACTAAGACTGATAATAGAAACGTTATATGTTAAGTAATTGGTAGACCACTATAATTTGATAAAAAGATACGTATAATTCCTTGAAATACTATGGTCCATGTGAAAAATAAAACATGCAAGTTCAAGTCAAACAATTAAAAAGAAGATAATTTCATCTTTTTAAAGATATCATCATTTATTTAGTATAATATGATTATACAACATAAGTAATGAAAATGAAAGCTGTTGAAATATTGTGAGAGGGAGAGATATATAATATTTACTAAGTGAGTTTCTGTTGTTTATTCCTTCTGGAAATAATGTCAACAAATCTATTACAAATATTTCTCTCACACATAGAATCCCAAATTGATAGTCTAAGCATTGGCTTACTATTGAGAACGGATAATTATTATGGAAACGAATGCTTCGTTATGAGTTAGTTACTCTCCGTTACCTTTTGGTGTTGGGCAACGCGGTCTCCCACCTCCAAAGATGACTTTTCAGTCTTTCTCCTTCATTGTGTCGTCATCTACAATCAGTTGTTTCGTCGATGTTAAGAAGAGTGGTTATGTCTATTTTTGTTGGAAAATCTGGTTAAATACTGCTCAACTAAAGTTATTGTTTCCGGTCGCCATTGAGTAACTCCAATAATGTTTGAGAAATGTCCAGACGAGTAGACCAATTTGCGAGTGCCACTGTGACAATGCCAGTTGATGTCTGGTTAGACATTGCCCACAACTAAATCTCTAATACCTTCGTTATGTTGAAAACATTATTATTATTATTATTATTATTATTATTATTATTATTATTATTATTATTATTATTATTATTATTATTATTATTATTATTATTTTCTTTTATTTTAATTTTTTTTTTATTTTTACAATATTTAAATTTTATTGTGTTATTTTTCCATAATGTTGTAGCTGATATTTTGATTAAAAACAAATCTAGCATTAATGCTTTATAACCGTCCTTAATGAACTGTATTCATTAGGAATGTGAAGGATGTAACAGTTGTCAGTTAGTGACTTACAAACGAAAGTCAAAGAATTCAGGTATCACGACTTTTGCTGCATACTGTACATCATCAAAACCTCTGTCCCAAGATGCTCCTAAGGATCTTTGTTATAAAAGAAATTTATATTTACATAATATTAGGATATTATTAAAATTGTTCCTATTCTTTTAATAAAAACATTTCAATAAATTAACCCATATTCACAGAGATATAAGTTAATTTCTGACGTCACTTCTGTTCTAACTTCCACGTATGCACACATGCTCGATACTATGCGTTCTGCATTCTTCTGGATTTCCTACAATGCATTACATTTTTCCTGTACCGTAATAAAAATGCACCGCATAGCCTTTTCTACATAGGAATACACTAATTAAAAATCACACTTCATTTACGTACTTGATATGTATGTATATATGAATCTGAACAATTACGTAACAATAACTTATAAAGATAATAATAGTAGTTAAAACGAGACTATTATTACTTATATCACTGTAATTATCAGAAGACATACTTTATAAGCCTCACCTCAAGAGCTTATTTCTAATAATCCTTTCCGTTGGCTTCATTATAGTAATGACTCTTAACCTAAAGACGTTTGACGTTACCTTTATTATCAAGTTTTCTATTTATAGTAATTGAAAAATACACGTTTCGAATATTCATTTCTATCTGACTGACTGCAGCTTTTAGAATCTTTATTTTTTCAGACATTTTAATCCTAAATGCTGATTTTCTTATTCCCAACGCTGGTACTCATAACCATGATCATTGCTCCTCCTTGATCAACCTCTATTTTACCTGGAATTTCGAATATTGCCTTTAGTGTCAGTGCAATGAGAATAAGTGTACTATTTGCTTACTGAATATCAGAATCCACATTCATTATGGTGCCACATTATCCCAGCACTTGTGGCAGAAGTGTTTCGTAAGAGGTCCGTGAATAATGCAAAAGAATGTTCTTGGCAATGTTATTAATGCTGTTGCTTCGAAATTTAAGAGGGTGTGATATTCCATAAGAATGCGCCATGGACCATAAATCTAGTTTTCCATGAAAATATTTCTCTTTAAATATAAACTATTATATTTCCTTTTTGTTGATTCAGAAGTGTAAGAAATGATAATGGTGGTTTCTGTTACCGCTCTACTTAAGAAATGAAACAGGAGTATTGTTACAATAGTCAAATTAACCTATTACGAGTGTTAAGGAGTCTAGGTCTTCCTGATCACCTATTCTGACTCTGCCTGATGATGATAAGACTTTACTCTCAAGGACTGACGCTTCAAAGGAAGCAATGGGTGCTGTGATGTTACAGAAAACTGATGGTTTCTCAATAACAGTCTATTATTATTATTATTATTATTATTATTATTATTATTATTATTATTATTATTATTATTATTATTATTATTATTATTATTATTATTATTTTCCCTAGTTGGAAAAGCAGGAGGCTATAAGCCCGGGGGTTCCAACAGGGAAAATATCCCAGTGCCGGAACGAAACAAGGAAAAATGAAAGATTTTAAGAACAGTAACATTAAAATAAATATCTCCTATATAAACTATAAAATCTTTTAACACAACAAGAGGAAGAGAAACAAGATAGAACAGTGTGCTCGAGTGTACCCTCAAGCAAGAGAACTCTGATACAAGACAGTGAAAGACCGTGGTACAGACGCTATGGCACTACTTAAGACTAGAGAACAATGGTTTGATTTTGGAGTGTCCTTTTCCTAGAAGAGCTGCTTACCATAGCTAAAGAGTCTCTTCTACCCTTACCAAGAGGAAAGTTGCCACTGAACAATTACAGTTTAGTATCCTCACAGGTGAAAAACAATTGTTTGGCAATCTTAGTGTTATCAGGTGCATGAGGAAAAAGGAGAATATGTAAATAGGCAAGGCTATTCAGTATGTGTGTAGGCAAAGGAAAAAATGAACCGTAACCTTTTCCAGAAATTCTGAAACAGGAAAACATTATTTCTTCATATCAATAAAATATTTTCCATAGTTTGTGTAACACAAAGATTCCAGTAGTATCTGTTTGGTAAAGAGTTTGTTCACTAAACAGAAAAATTATCACTTACCTATTTGAAGAACCTTAGGGATAAGAATGACAGGTTACTGAGAGGGTCATTAAGTTAGCAAACCTTTTTCTTTCCATGTATAGTGTATCAAAAGGAAGGACAATATTGGAGCTTATTTTTTAATTTTTGGATTTAAAGTTTTGCTCATTTCTGGCATAGGGCATTTTTTATATTTCATGGTCATAAACAAACTTGTTATTAGATGGAGCTATCCTGGTATCTATTTTTCGAAATATGGTACTTGTTCACTGAACAATTACAGTGTAGTAATTAATCCCTTGAGAAAACAAAAACTGTTTGGTAATCTCATTGTTGTCAGGTGTATGAGGACAGAGGAAAATATGAAAAGAATAGGCCAGACTATTCGGTGTATGTGTAGGCAAAGGGATAATGAACCATAACCAGAGAGAAGCCAGTCAAAGGGCCCCATAACTCTCTAGTGGTAGTATCTCAAAGGGTAGCTAACCCACTACCTATTACGAGAAATAAGCAAAGGAAAAGTAACAGATCAAAGCACCACTTGATCTAGACTTTAGTTTGAACGGAAAACCATTTAATAATGGCCTCAGCAAGAGCCAAAAATATTTTCAATAACTGTAGGCTGGTAGAATGATGCAAGGGTGGTCCTCAGAACATGGTGATCTTATCTCTTTAAAAAATGTCAAGCTAAAAGGTGGAATAAGATAAAACTGGTAGGTTAACTGAATTTCCATATTTAATAGGAAAAAATAGGAAAGGATAATTAAGTTGGAATATGGATGACTTCTGCTCCACTTCTCTGAGTAATGACATTAGGAACGATAAAAGACGGAGCCTCCAAGAAACTGTGGAATTAGATTCAGGGGAGAAAATTGTATAATGAGATGTTGTTTTTTCTAGAATTCAATATTTTCAGGAACTTAACAGATTATCAAAAATCATGTTTAACTAGAAATATAGGCATTGCATAAATATAAGTGTATATGTGATGTTTTCGAGATTTATGTGAATGGGTATGTTAAGTTGAATGATTCTCAGATATAATTTTAGACTTTTTGTAATATAGCTAGGCTACATTATACATGGGTTTTGACTGGTTTAGTACAGTATACCTTTGCACAAAGCTGTATATATCCTAACTTAATTCTCTATATATGTATATCCTAATGATATTTTCTTTTTGTGATTTGAAAGATCACAAATTCAGTATGTACTCTGGTTTGCTCTGTGTTTACAGGTGAAATTTTTGAGGATATGCATAAGATTACACACGCAACTGTAATACAGGTCATAGAATAGGTTACTGGAATATGTACGCTACCCAAAGAATTTAACAGTGGTATCAAAGGTAAATCAAGAAATATGTATAGATATTAGTATTTCAAATGACACTCAGATGGAAATTTGGGCAATTCCCATATCTCATAAGTTTACATTGCACCAGGTTTTTATCAATGTAAGTATTGTATATGTATGTGTTATTTTCTGATGATATAGAATTTTCCCCTGAAGACAATTATTTCAGTAATATACTAGTTTAATCAATAACTTGTTTAGTTCATTTTATCATTACACATTTTACAATTTTTATGCTTTCACGAACTCTAACTCTATGGGGGAAATTAAGTAATCTAATCTAAACTATCCATGTCATAGCCAAATATACTTTGCTCAGATTCAGCTATGAGGGCATACTCGACATGACACTAAGTTTTTTAATTATATAGATATATAAAAACATGCAAAGTAGGCAACTAGGTAACATGCCATTTTTCTATTCCAGCATGAAATTAGATTTTGATATTAATAATGCAGAAGGTGTACTTAATTTAAACTACTAGTGTACGCGACCCGTAAAAAGGTTATGACTGTATAATTAGATAGATATGCACATATGCACACACGCACCAGCGTATGCCTATTCTCCCTCACCGCTACCCGAGGGACGAGGACAGCAGAACGTGGCGGAAAGAAATATACATACATACATACATGCATACAAACGTACACACACATATATATATGTATATATATATATATATATATATATATATATATATATATATATATATATATATATATATATATATACAGTATATATATATATATATATATATATATATATATATATATATATATATATATATATATATATATATATATATAATTAGACACTTGCTCTTTATTATATAGGAGAGATTATGTTGAGTTATGCTTTAAATGTTTGTTGGCCAATCAATATAAATTCACGATTAATAGCAAAGCATAATAATTTCGCAAACAATTCATTTCTAGGACAAGTGGCTTAGGTGAGAATCCAAATAACTATATTTATCCTTGAGTATAAGGTTGTAACTGACGTCTACCTGTCGTTTGATTAACTAGGTCATATTTGTTACATCACTCAGTTTGTCATATTATATTACACTGGAAACATTTTCCTGATTTCATGTCGTTATGTTCAGTAGGTTTAAGTTTTAATGAAATAGGGTGCATGCAGTCTACAACTGCATTAATGATAACCAAAGTTCAGTTGTATGAACTGTGTAAGCGTTCGATCAAATTTCAGAACATACTGAGAAAATTGACTAAATCATCTAACTTTGATATTTAGAATAGAAGAACATTGACCAAAGGAAAAATTTGAATAAAACTGGTGTAATTCACAGACGATGTTAAACTGTCTTTAACTTCTTAATTCACAAGTGCACATATGATAACAGTTCCTTCTCGCACACACGCACACTTTTGGGTAATTTTCCTCCTTTGATGACACCATTTCAGTTCTTACGCGAAGTTTGTCGTCTTAATTACCACATTGGGTATGAAAAGTTCCTCAGAATTTTCCACGTGTCTCAGAGTCGCCTAACTTGCATATTTTGACTGAGAAAAATAGGATAGGATCCTATGACTGTCAGAAATGTTTTTTTTTTTCTATTATTATTATTTTTTATTTATTGCTTTTGCTATTCCTTGGTACTCCTTAAAAGCTTTTCTATCAAAATGGATGTGGCTGTTGAACTCTAAGTCTACACTTTTACACACACATACATACCTGCACACGTACATATATATATATATATATATATATATATATATATATATATATATATATATATAATATATATATATATACTGTATATATATACACTGTATATATATATATATATATATATATATATATATATATATATATATATATATATACAGGTGTATATTCTTACAAAGCTGGTCTAATGTAGAGTAAATACAATAGTTTATTCATGATTTATTTATATATTTCACTTGTGCATTGAGGAGATGAGTAGCTAGCTCTTAAGAAAAGTTCCTCTCGTGTAGACGTAAGTTTATTATGTAAATTACGTAAGACTTTCGTCATTAATTTCATTGTATTCTTTATTCAAGTCAGTATATGTAAATTTACGTTATTTTTACACATTAACTTTTTTATTTAACATATTTTGCTACGAAGTCTTAAGTAAGCTGTTTGAGAGTGTTATGTGACAGTACAAGATAGAAACAAGGGCTTATGTAATGTTTGCCATATTTTTATGATATTGCGTCAAGTTTGTGAGAGAATACACAATATGCCCTGTGCTTTGGAAAATTCGCGAAAACCTAGTGATAGGCCTTGTTTTTTTTTTTTTTTCGAGGACAAATGGTGGGCAGACCTAGCTGACAGGGAGTCGCACCGGTGTGCGTGATAGTTGCCCAAGAAAACTACGGATTCGTCTCCTTGTTGTGTGAGAACGAGTTCAAGAGAGCAATACTTGGTAACTCTGACGCCCTAGCCCAGCCCCCACGCTTCAAGAACTCACTATCCTGGAATTTTCTGGAAGTAACTAAGTTTCATATATAAAGGCGACTACAGGGTGGCTGCATAGATAAATAGAGAATTACAGCCTTAGGATAGCCATCTCCACATCTCTCTCTTTCACTCTTGCACACAGCCCAGTTTACTGTTCAGCGAAATAACAAAGTTCTAGTCCGGGAGCTCACAGAGATTTGTATTACATCTTGAGTACAAAAGGTTTGATAGCTAAAATCATCAGCTAGTATGATGGGGATCCCCGAATGGTCATTCTTAAGTTATGCCGTTGGTGCGTTGAGTAGGGGGCGCAGCTCGAACTGCCCCACAAATCCGGTTTAAATTGCATTTTGGAGTACATCAATCAAACCTGTGATAAAAGTTTCGTTTTGGCACGATGATTACAGATGTTAGATTCTTAAATGGCGCAATTGGTACAAAACGCATTTAAGAAGGGCTCAAATGGGGCGCTTCTGTCACATTTAAATCACAATTTGAGTACATCAATGAAAGTTTGTGGCAATATACCTTAGAGCTTCCTGATAAAGAATCAGTAATTCTTAAGTGTCAAATTTGGTGCAAAACCCATTTAAGAACGGCCTAAAGAGAGTGCAATATTAGCACATGGAGGATTAAGGTATATTTTCTAGTGCCATGACCTCTCTATGTACCATGAATAAAACTGTGAAAATCTTTGTTTTATATGATATAGAAGAACAAATGAACTGCAAAATTTATATATTTAAGTATTTATTTCAACCAAAAAAGTGCACTGGTGAAGAGTGAATGCAAGAAAAGGTGCACTGGTGAAGATTA
The DNA here is from genome assembly GCF_036898095.1 of Palaemon carinicauda. NCBI lineage: Eukaryota > Metazoa > Arthropoda > Malacostraca > Decapoda > Palaemonidae > Palaemon > Palaemon carinicauda. The sequence continues at coordinate 99,716,187 of NC_090739.1, read as the reverse complement.
ATACAAGAGAAAGTACACTGGTGAGGAATGAATTCAAGAAAAGGTGCACAGGTGAAGAGCGAATACAAGAAAAGGTGCACTGGTGAAGAGTGAATTCAAGTAAAGGTGCACTGGTGAAGAGTGAAAACTAGAAAAGGTGCACCGGTGAAGTGTAAATACAAGAAAAGGTACACTGGTGAAGCGTGAAAACAAGAAAAAGTGCACTAGTGAAGAGGGAAATACCATACGTGCCAATACTGTTTACAATTCGATCTTCATTTATGCTATTTACCTGGATATCATAATTTAATATCTTAACTTATTTAACTCGTGAATTATTTTTTTCTTTAAATTTAATGTTTCACACCTATTGTAAGATAGTAAATATGGTAAAACATTGCTATCTAATAATATGTGCTACAGGGGATGACCAGGCACCAATATGTCTATTTGCAAGTGATTTTGCTCTTTGAAACCAAAACTGCCTTGTGATAAACACACTCATATTAATAAGTGTACACATACATGTTTCACATTTGCTATAAATCTATTGCTAAAGTTTATGTGAATATACTTATAATCATGAGTTCAACTAGTATTTACTAGTATAGTTAATTGTCGTCTCAGCCTGCCTTTCTGTAAAAAGATTTTAGTTATCCTCATCACAACACTCATCTTCATCTGAAGATGCAATGTCCAAGTCGTCCTCATCATTGTCCAATGCTTCTAAATCATCTGTTTCTGGGATAAGGCATTCATGGAGTTGCTCCCCTTCGAATCAAACCGGTTTGTAATGGCCATCAACCAACTGCCAGCCATTTTCTTCAGAGGGATGCTGCTCTATATGAGTTTGATCTTCCCTTTGTTGTTAGCAACAAGGGAGGCACGCTTAATGTGAGGACTGAGCTCGTCTTCACAAGGTAGTAGTCCACTTGCATCTATGCCCTTCAAATTGGTTAGTAGGTGCTTTCCATTTCCATTTGGTCCATGTCTTCATAAACTTCTCATACCTGAATTCATTCAGCGAAGTGTTTGCTCTATCCTCAGCTCCATACATTGTGGCTGTGAACCTCTGAAGAGCTTCATTCATCGTGCTATGAATTATAGAGCTCATTGCCATTACTCTGAAAGTCTTCTGATAGTCAGGTTGCTTTCCTAGAGTTTGGAGAGGCCTGACCTTCCCTTTTCTGACAAACGCTAATGCATACTCTGATCCTGTAAAGGCATGGAAAGCTGGCAATGCTGCACAAAGATAGGGTATTATTTCCTTCCATATTGCAGTCAGGCTGACTTAATGATGATTTCTCTTTGAAACTGTTCTTATATCCATCCATAATGTTGGCTGAAAGCTATTGCCAGTGATATAATAATTTCACTGTAATATTGGTGTCGGATGCTATGACTACTGTGTTAATTCTCACGATCAGCTGATCAGGGCTAATCCATCTGTCACCTGGAACTTATAATATTTCCCTTAGACATCTAGGAAGACTTCACAATCCCCAAAAATTTTAGCATATGAAGAGTTTTGCTATTCATTGGTAAGAAACTGAGGTAACTGCTTCTTGAAGGACTTGGACTTTAGGGCATCGTTTAGATTTCTTGGCACTCGTCTCTGCTCTGACCCTGTGATGATGAAGGTTCTGTTGTCAGGTCCCCACCTGTCTCTTTCAGTGTCCTTAATTGAATTCTGTGGATAGTCGCCAAAGGCTATGTGTATGCATTTGGCTGACGTTGTTAAACTCTGGATAAGAATACTTTTGGCTAGTCCTCTGTAGG
>NC_090739.1:99706929-99709429 GCF_036898095.1 Palaemon carinicauda | reverse complement strand
ATATATATATATATATATAAGGGATTTTGACGAAGGAAAAATCTATTTTGGGGTGAGATAGCCATGTCGTCCTGATGGCAGTTCCCTCTAGCAACTTCTACTGTATAATATTTCTGTGATTGATATTACAAGAGTATTACTGTCAGGTATCACGGGGTTCCAACCCCCGGAAACGACTATCCGAAGATATCGTGTAAAATCAGGGACGTATCCTAAGATAACCATAAATATCTGCACCGCTAACAGACCTTTCCAAGTTTAGTCCACTAAGGGGTAGGATAAGTAAGTAGCCATTACACATCCTGTCACCTTTTTTTTTTTAGTTTGGAATGGCTTCTTCTTCGTCAAAGTTGAGTATTTACCTTTCTTTGCCTTTATTTATGCTAATTTTGATTTCATTCCCTTTGGGGACTTATTTCTTTTTTAGCTTTTGGTTAGAAGAAGCCAAAGCGCTTTGAGTCCTGCTAGCATGGCGTCGGGCTTAGTCCCCGATGGCCTCTTATTTATCGTGTTTATTTTCATTTTATTGGTAATTTTCACGTTAGCGAGTTTTTATTTAGCATTACGATGCTTAGGACTCAATTTTATATATATTTTCATTACGATTAGCATTACGATGCTAAGGAATCAATATTATATATATATTATTATTACGATTTATTATTTTAGTCTTTTGTGAGATCGTATCAGTTTCGGCATGTCCGCTACATACGCTCTCTAGTTGGTTTATGGTATTCATTTAAAGTTCTCCTTTGCGAAGGGCGAGTACACTCTTTCCTGTCGGTGGACTGATAGTTGTATGATGCCGTATTCTAACGCTTTTTATATTTTGAGAGAATAATTATTTTGTTGATCCCCGTTACTGATATCGAACTTATATATATTGTGAGTGTTTTATTGTGTGAAAGCCTAGCCCTTCGGGGTTTCTGGCCTATCAACCCGGCAGCATTCTCCTTTATAAAGAGAGTTGTCAGACTGTCGGCAATGCTTGTGCTTACGACTTCGTCGTCTCCGACGGCATTCCTTTTCTGGGCCATACTAAAGCGATACGTTGCTATATTATCTATGTGGCCTATACTGCCACACTCTTTTGTACGATCGTCATTTTAGTTTGCTGACGTCGTTACCGACATTGTCGTAACTGGCGGCAGTTCCAGCCTAGTATTGGGTATAGCTTTTGTGCCCCTGATTTAGGAATAGCCTTGGGAGGCGGCGATGACGTTACCTATCTGGGCTGCTATTATCACCAAGGATATTATGTTATGAAGGCAGATGTTTTTATTATTAGTGACTGCCTTTTTATAGAGATATCTGTTGGTGAGTATAAACCTCAAATTGGCATAAAGAAAGGATATTATGTTATGAAGGCAGATGTTTTTATTATTAGTGGCTGTCTTTTTATAGAGATATCTGTTGATGAGTACAAACCTCAATTGGCATAAAGAAGGATATTATGTTATGTAGGCAGATGTTTTTATTAGTGGCTGCCTTTTCATAGAGATATCTGTTAATGAGTACAAAGACCTTACTTCAACAACTTGTGAGGTATCTTTATGCTAGTCAGCTTTGGAGTTCTCTTTTGCGAAAGGTTCTCCATAACTAGACTTTAGATTTAACTATTATAATTTGTTAGTCATTTTCATCACGTTATTCAGATCTTTTGAAAATGTGGATAGGATTGAGCATCTTACAGGGGGATTCTGTTATGATCCTCCTTATCAGTTTATTGTTAAAGAATAGCCCTCTAATTTTACTTTTTGTTGCTCCATTTATCGATGCGTCGATAATTTTTGCAGGGTATGTAACTCGGTTACCTTCCTTTTAGCCTTTTCCCGGCGGAGAGGGTAGGCTAATTATTTTCATAAGCATTTTGTTCCCTATTTTAACTGATCAATATTTAAATGATAAAAGGGGACAAATTTAGTTGCCTTTCCTTCCAATCTAACGACATTAAAGAGGTCTGGATATTGTGATCCATTTTTCTCTTTTTGATCACGAAAATGGTAGATATACACATTTTGGGGGTTAATTTCCCATATTCTTTTAATGTTATTAATCCATTCTTTTCAGCACGGTGATTTAGAGAGTTTCAAATGATCATGGCCGTCTTCTCCCTCAGGATTGCAGACTGTGTAAGGATTTACATCATTCTGGATGGGTATCGGAGGATGTTTCGGGTGACGACCGAGTGTTTTTCCAGAGATCTCTTCGTTCCTGGGTCAAGGGTTTCAAAAGGAATGCTGAGCCAAAGGCTCCTTATCTCCCTTCCGTTGCTTGGAAGGATATTCTTTATCCGAAGGCGGCCCCGGACTCGATATTGGGGTACGCCACACATAGACCTAGACCTACTGTTGAGATTCCCGTAGATGAAACTTTAAGTTTTGTGAGCCTTTACGTGGACAATTTCTCCTCGAATTCTTCTTTATCTCCTGGTGGGGAATCGGCTCTCCTGTCGGCAGTAGATTCGGAGGAACCCCTCCCCCATGGGGATGATTCTTAC
>NC_090739.1:99681929-99701929 GCF_036898095.1 Palaemon carinicauda | reverse complement strand
TACTGTACTAATCCTTTAAATTTGGTTGAGTGCTAAAGAAAATTTGTATTACATAATTTACTGAGGAAATGTCATTACTAAATGATGACTGATGATATGATTCTTTGGTAAAATAAACCATTATTCATAGAAACATAAAATAGTAGAATGTTCTTCTACTAACAGAATGTAACTTCTATCAATTGTAGCAGTAGCTGTGATATATAGGAAGTTATCTCTTATAACACACCACCCGACATTTCGAAGGAACTAGATCTGGCATTAATTTTGTCCTTATACCATTTCTAGATATATTTGAGAACGATATCACTCAATGATATACACCATTTCGTTAACATAAAAAGTGTTCATATTCTGAAATCATGGAAAACGATCATTCCCCAATAAATGTAGAAAAATTAACTCATGTAATAAATAAACTTGCATAATTCAAACAAGCTGTCACACTGTAGAGATGGCTGTTATCTTATAACAAAGAGGCGAGTTTATTCAACGAGACAACGAGCTTATATACAAACAGCTGAGAGCAAGAATGACACAGAAATCAAACAGTACAAAACATGCTATAGCAGGATTAAACAGGTTGATAGTGAGTGATAAAAATGAAGCAATATCGGTACAGTATAAGAGGGTATATAAAACACATACATACATGTAAAATCGGCTGCCTGCTCTTGAGAGGTGCACTATAGGGTGGTCAACTTGCAGGAGACATGCAGTTTTTATGCAATCAATGGAGACAGACTTTTTTCCCATAAATATTTATTAAGAAAGCTTTCAGTTTGCGATGGATCACGAGTAAAAGGTTCATGTAAGGTGGCATTAGTGGTGGCCGGCTGGCTAGTGTTGTTAGGTAGGAAAGTGTGCGTTGCCGTATGCAAATCTGTTGGTAGGTGTTGCTTCACTAGAGCGTGCAAGTCTGACACCATGGTGCAAATTTTCGAACAACGATGTAGGCACTGGAGATTGCCAGATGAGGTTGATGATAGAATGAATTCTGCAGGGACTACCAGTGGGTTGCATTACATCATTTCAGCTGCCGAGAGAGCCAGGGTGTCCTTAGCAGGGGTCGTTAGTCCCAGGAGGACCCAGGGAATCTAAATAAACCAGTTGGAGTCATTGCAACAAATCATCAAAGCTCCTTTGAAGGTGCGATCAAATCGTTCAACCATTCCGTTGGCAGCAGGGTTGTAAGTGGTTGTATGATACAGGTTGATGCCCAGAGATTTACTAAGGATGTTCACAATTAAGAGGTGAAAGTGGTACCCCTATCAGAAGTCTTATTGTTGTCCACCATGAGAGTAGGGTCGATGTACATGAGGTGGACGTTGCAGTTTGCATGGGGATGACTTTTAGCCAATGAGTGGAGAGGTCGATGATGGTCAAAAGATAATGGTTTCCTTGTGATGTTGGTAAGGGATCTACTACATCAGCGTGCATGTAGGCAAAATGACGCTGAGGTTGAGGAAAGGTGTCCACTCCTGAATCCGTTTGTCGATGTACTTGTGAAACTTGACATGAAGTACAGACATGAACCAAATCCTTAGCATCCCCAGTAACGGTGTGCCAAATGAACTTTGTCTTCAGTAGCTGTGCAGTAGATCGGTGCAAGGAGTGTGAGGGGCTATGGATCAAATCAAACACCTATCATCGCATTGGTGGCAGGTATCCAGGTTACAGCTTACCTGTTCTGACATTACAAAGGAGTGCAGCGTTGGAGTCATTGAGGGTGATGTCTTCCTAACGGAGGGACATGTAGGATGTCCTACATGCTTGGCACTCTGGACCTTTAGGTTGGGTATTCTAATCCAATCCCAGGTGAATGTCAGCCAATGCATTTCTAGACAGGAAATCAGTGATGGGATTCAGTTTACCAGGAACATGTTGAAGGGTGCAGTTGTATTCAACCATGGTGTGAAAAGGTGTTGGCATTGACAGAAGGACCAGGCGTTGAACTGTCGAGTGAAGGCATACACTGGGGGCATTTGGTCTATCTGAATGATGAAGGGTATACCTTCTAAGAAGTGGTGGAAGTAATGAACAGCAAAATGTACCACCAACAATTGACCACCTGCTCAAGTACTGCAACAATATACATGCCACTGGTATTAGTGGAGAGAAGGAGAGGGGCATGTGACATGGGAAAGGTAAGAACAGCAGCAGTAGATATGGCCTTCTTTGCATTGCAGAAAGCCACTTCCTGGAGGGGACCCCACTTCAGGTTTTTTGCCTTGCTTTGATAGAGACATAGAGGGGGCCAAGAGTGACTGATGGCCAGCAAGAACTGGTGATAATAGTTTATCATGCCCAAGAATTCTTCTAGTGCTTTGATAGTCAAGGTAATGGGAAGCTCTAAACAGCTGATACCTTCTCAGGAAGGGGGTGGTCTCCTTCAGGAGTGAAGGGGTGCCATAAGAACAATACTTTGTTGGTGCAAAATACACTTGTATCGGAGTACAATGCCGTTTTGTTGCAGGTGGTTGTGAACGATATGTAGGTAACGGAGATGTTCCTCTTTGAAGGAAAAGAACACATGTATATCATCCACATAACACACACAGAAAGGGAGGTCACCTAAGATGCCATTCATGAGGCGTTGTAAATTGTTCCCAGGATTATGAAGGCTAAAACAGGAGTAATTGAATATATAACTTCCAAAGGCAGTGGTGATGTCTTCTGGGTTCAGGGGCACCTAAAACTAGCACTTCAAGAGGTCAAGAGTGGAGATTACCTTCACTATGTGCAAGTAGGAGGTAACGTCGGTGATGTTTGAGGAGGGGGTAGTGAGCCGGTTCCGTCTGCCTTAATAGATGCTTGTAATGCCCACAAGGGTGCAGGAAGCCATCCCTTTACTGGACAATGTGTAGGGGTGATGGCCATAGGATTGAGGGCTTTTGGCAAAAGCCCATTTCTTTCATTTCAGCGTACGTTCATTTAGCTGCTGCCAAACTACCTGTGGTGAAACGCATGAATCTTGCAAAAACAGCGGGCTTCATCGTCTTGATTTGGTGATAAATACCGTGCATCATGGAAGCCATGGCAGTTTAGCGAAGTTCAGGATGGAAGACTTCCTGGTACGACGTGAGGAGGTGGGCGTAAGCATCCATGGGTGCGCTAATGTGTAGTGCTAGGTCGGAGGGGCAGGTTGAATAGATGTCGATGACTATGATTCCGAGTTGACTAATCGTTGATCCCCCGTATCGACCAGGAGGGGAATATGTGCGAGGAAATCTACACAAATAGTGGAAATGTTACATCGGCAACAAGGAATTTCCATTGGTATTTGGCCCTCTTAAACAATAGTGTGAGTGTCTTGTACCTATAGATGGGGATCTCAGATCCATTGTCAGCTACTAGTCAGATATCAGGAGGCTTAGAATGACCACACCATACTATGAGAAGTGATTTTGGTAGAAGGGAATTGCAAGCACCAGTGTTTACCAAAAACTACACACCAGTACCTTGCTTTTTCTTCTTCCTCTTCTTTGCCTTCAGCTTTTCCTATTTCTATATAGGGTGGTTGTTTTTAGTCAGCCTTCTCCATCTTCCTCTGCCCAGTACATAAAATTCTCTTAGAACCCTTCCCTTCATGTCATTAAAAGATTTATCTTTCCACCAGAACTTTGGCCTTCCCATCCTAAAACTGACCCTCTCCTCCTTGTTCATAACCCTTTTACATACGTTTATATCTTCTCTCCTCATGATTTGTCCAAACCATTTCAGTGTTCTTTCCTGAGCTTTCTTTGAAACCTCTAATATTTCCAGATCTTATCTTTTTTTGAGTGGACACCTTACATCTACCTCAGCATTTTCATATCCTCCACTGCTATTTTACTTTCTTGCTCTTTCTTTATTGGCCAAGTCTCTGCCACAAATAGCATAGGTGGTCTAACAATATTTTGATATAACTTTCCTTTAACATTTGCACTGATCCTTTTATCACAAAATATTCCTGACGACTTTCACCAATTCATCTATGCACACTGAATTCTATGACTGACATCAGCATCAATGTTTCCCTTTCCACACATAACAGAACCGTGAAATTTGAAGGAGCTAACCCTTTGTATGTTTACTTGGCCTAATTTCGCTGTTCACTGCCTTTCCTGTCCACCTGTCCAGATATATTCTGTCTTTGCTCAGCTTTTTTAAGCCTCTACACTCAAGGTATTATCTTCATCTATTTAACTTAATTTGGACACCTTCTCTTGGTATATCAGTCAGTACAATATCATCAGCAAACATTGTACTCCAAGGTTCTTGCAACATGTAAAAAGAAAAGAGTAGTGATAGGAGAGGCCACAAGTGATGGCCAAGTTTTTTTGGTCAATGGCAACCATTCGCACATTTCTTTGCAGCAGCCCCGAATCTTGAGTGGTAGTAGTGCGGGGAGGCACCAGTTAGGTATTACTAATAAGTGAAGTGAATGTAACTGAATTTATTCTCACAAACCGTGAGCTTTTATAACAACAGTTTCCATGATAGGTCACAAAAAAACAATAAAATTGATACAATGACATATATACATTGACAATTTACTAGCGTGAGGGGAAAGCTGTAACGACAATATATAAAAAAAAAAACATTAATACTGTTACAGTGTAATAGTATGTGATACATGTGCGGTACATGGCTCCCCTTAAAAAAGATATACATGTGAAATAGGGCACCCTGCTCTTCAATGGCGTGCTATAAGTGGGTCATCTGGCCAGAGATCTGCCAGTTTTAGGCAATCAACTGAGACCCAGTCTTCTTTGCTACACATGTTGAGGAGTAATGCTTTCGGCCTATAGCGGATCATGAGGATGGGCCCTTGTAAGGGGAGGTTAGCAGTGGCTTGCTAATGTCATTGCGCAAGAAAACATGCATTGCCAAGTGAAGATCAATCAGTATGTGTTGCCTAGCTGGGGGCTTGTAAGTCTGGTGGCATGGAGTAAATTTGACTGGATGTTGTCAAAGGAGGTTGCAGACGAAAAAAAATTCGGCAGGGCAGACCAAGGGGTTGCTAAACATCATTTCATCTGATGAGACATCCAGGGCGTCTTCAGGAGGGGTCCTCAGTTACAGGAGGACACAAGGATCCTGGATAAACCAGTTGGAGTCCTTGCAGCGCGACATCAAAGCTGCTTTGATGGTACGGTGAAAATGTTCAACCATACCGTTGTCTGCAGCGTTGTATGCGGATGTTTGATGAAGAGTGATACCCAGGAGGTTTGCAAATGATGTCCACAATTGAGAGGCGAAAGTGGTGTTGATGAGAGGACCTAATGTCGGACTATCGAGTGAAGGGGTTCACCAGAGGTATGTGGTCTGCCTTGGACAGTTTCCTGCTGAAGCAGTTCAATGGTTGGGATGAGCAGTTGATCATCTGCTCCAAGACTGCCCCAGTAGCGATGTCAATGTCATCGGTGGACAGAAGGAGATGTGGATGTGGCACGGAAAAAGTAAGAGCAGCAGTGGTTGATAGGGCATTATTTGCGTTGCAAAAGGCTGGTTTTTTTCAGGGGGACCCCACTTCAGGTCTTTTGCCTTGCCCTTGTGAAAGTTATGGAGGGGAGCAAGAATGACAGTGATGGCTGGCAGGAAATGGTGATAATAGTTGATCATGTCCAAGAATTCTTGCGGTGCTTCGACAGTATAGGGTGTGGGAAAGTTCTGAATGGCTGCTACCTTGTCAGGGAGGGGGTGAACTCCTTCAGGAGTGATTCTGTGCCCTAAGAAGGATACTTTGTTGGCGCCAAAGGTGCACTTTTCGTACTGGACTACAAGACCGTTCTGTTGTAGGTGGTCGAGTGCGATGCGTAGAAGACAGAAATGTTTCTCTTTTGAGGAAGAGAACACCAGTATGTTGTCCACGTAATATACTCAGAAGGGGAGGTTTCCTAAGATACAATCCATGAGACGTTGAAAAGTTGCTCCAGCATTACGAGGGCTAAAACAGGAGTAATTGGAGATATATGTAGGGGTGGTGATAGTGGTCTTGGGGATGTATTCTGGGTTCATTGGCACCTGATAATACCCCTTCAGGAGGTCAAGCGTGGAGAAAACCTTCACTTTGTTCTAGTAGGAGGTCATGTCGGTGATGTTTGGGAGGGGATAGTGATCCAGTTCTGTCTGCATTTTCAGGCACCTGTAATCCTCTCATGGATGCTGAGAACTATAGTCTTCAGGATGATGTACAAGGGTGACGACCATTGGCTTGAGAACTTTTGGCAAAGGCCCATTTCTTCAATTTCAACAAATATTTGTTTAGCGGCTGCCAAACGCCTTGGTGCTAGACGTCATCTTGATATGGTGGTAAAAACAGTGTTTCTCTGGAACTGTGGGTGTTTGTCGAAGTTCTGGACAGAAAACATCCGAGTACGATGTGAGGAGGGGGGCGTAGGCATCCATGGGTGGGCAGATGGGGAGAGTGAGGTAGGAGGCGGCAGGTCAGAGAGGTGTCAAGGAGTTTTAATCCGCGTTGACTAACTGACGGTGAGCTACACCAACCAGGAGGAGGAAGTGAGACAGTAAGTTAGTACTGAGGATTGGCAATGTGACGTCAGGAACGAGATATGTCCCAATGTATTTAGTGCTTCAAAACAATAATGTGTGGGTTTCATAACCGTGAGGGGGTATCTCAGATCTGTTTGAAGCTACCAGGCGGATGTCGTAAGACTTAGACAGACTCAGTCTTGTCCTGGAGAGTAGCTTTGGCAGAAGAGAACAACAAGCACCCGATTCTACCAAAATTCGCACGCTGTACGTGCTTTATGTAAATAAGGAAAGACATGGAAGGCTACCACTAGCACCAATGGCCTACTTACATGTTTTTTTGGCCACTGATAACCATTTGCACATTTCTTCATAGCAGCCCCAAATTTCGAGTGGTAGTAGTGTAACTGCAGCTGATGGGGGTCTAAAAAGTGGTTGGATAGATCGTTGGTTGGCGCGTAAACGAGGGGTTGTATATGAGTGTATTGGGCAGCGATGTCTCCGCTTCGGCACATCCCAGGGTGGGCGCCTGTGCCTTATCGCATTCATGTTGGCATTAATCAAGAGTGGAGGTGTTGATGGAGGTCTAGAAGGTGGTGAAGTTACATTCCATAAGGGCATTGGCTTTGGTAGTCATTTCTTTCATAGGCAAAATACCAACATCGGGGATAGCAGCATATACAGGTTCAGGTGGGAGCCGTACCCAAAGGGCACAAAGTAGATTCACTTCACGAGGAGGGGTGTCTGTGGGAGGTTGTAGTCAAGTGACACTGCTCATTTCCCTGAGGGTGTGCGAAGCTTTTTGGTTCCCCAATGGTTGTTGAGAGAGCTAAATATTTTTGTTATGAGGGCAGCTGGCAATGCCGAGTACTGCTCCAGGAGGTATGATTTGAGGGTGTCATATGTTATTGGCGTGTCTCCCTGCTCACGCAGCCAGCCGGAGATTTAGATTTCTGGGAAAGTGTCCTCGGTGATCACCACAGGAACATAATCTGTTTTAATACTTGACCGAGTCACGCCCTTGATGTGAAATTGGACTTCAACACGCTAGAACCAGGGGAACCCTTCTCTGCTAGCATAGAACCGTAGTTTTAGGGGCTTAGTGTTGATAGCAGAGTCAGTGTCTGACAGTGTCATCACCAAACAACAAGACACAGCAGTGCAGTGGGAAGTGGGAGGGAACAGAACACTCAGGTAGTCAGCAATTGTGCGCAGGAGCCAGCTAGGTATTAATTGATAAGCAGAGTGAATGTAATTGAATTTATTTCCACAAAGAGCAAACTTTTAGGGTACCAGTTTCCATTAAAAAACATCACAAAAATTCAAAGAGATTGATACAATTGCATACATGCATCAACAAGTTATTAATGCAAGGGGAGAGCGATAACTACAATATATATAAAATAAACACAGAAATACCGTTACAATGTAGCAGCGTGAGATACACGTGCGATACACTACCATAACTCCAGCTGATGGGTGTCAGTAAATGGCTTTCAAGTTCATTTTTTGGGCCATGTGTGAGGGGTGGCATACGTGGGTAGTGAGCGGCTTTATTGTTGCTTGGCACATCATGGGCTGGGTGTCTGTGTCCTACAGCATTTACGTCAGCTTCAGTCGATATTGAATTGTTGTCCTCTACGGCAGGAGTGGAGGCGTTGGTGGAGGTTTTGATAGTTGTGAACTGGCTGTTCATAAGGTCCTTCATGGGCAAAATATCAACAACAGGGATGGTGGTTCATACAGGTACATGCAGGCGTCGTACCAAAAGAGAACGAAGTAGGTTCACCTACCGAGGAGAGCTGTCTGCAGCTGGTTGCAGTCGAGCAATACTTGTTATTACCCTAAAGGCAAGAGAAACATTTTGGTCCCCCCACAGCTGTTAAAAGAGCTAAAAAAGCTTGGCTATATGGGCGGCTGGGGATGATGAGTTCTGCTCTAGGAGATATGTTTCACAGGTGTTGTATTGATGTGTCCCGTTGGTCGGAAAGCCAATCAGAGACTTCCATGAATGGGTCCTCAAAAGTAGTCTAATTTGGTTCTTGAGCGAGTCATGGCCTTACAGCAAAACTGAATCCCGGTGCGCTGAAACTAGGCAAATGCCTTTGTACTGGCAAAGGGTGGTAGCTTCATGGATGTGGCAATTATCCAACAATAGGGCACAGCAGTGAGGGGGAAGGCAGATGGGATCTGGTCCCCTGGCGCCCACCAATTATGCAGGGTGGCTGTTACGTTATAACAGTGAGGTAAGATGAATGCAACTGAATTTATTCAACGAGACAACGAGCTCATATATAGATAGCTAAGAACAAAATTTCAAACAGTATAAATATGCTATAACAAGCATAAACATTATTATTATCACTGAGGGTGAGAGCGTGAGATAAAAAATAAAGCAATACCATTACAGTGTAAGAGGATGTATAAACCACATGCAGTACAATAACATTTAAAAATCCAGTAGATCTGACATCTAATGGATTTTTAAATCTTGATGGGTTGGTTAAATGGATATAGAACTGAGGGCTTCAAACTGGATGCCCCATCACCATTTGGTGAACTTTATATATATACACACACACACACACACACACACATATATATATATATATATATATATATATATATATATATATATATATATATATATATATATATATATATATATATATATATTTGGGCTCAAGCCATGACGTCCTGATGGAAGGTTCCTTCAGTAGCTTCCTTGGGTATATTTAACTACAGGGATATTCCCAGAGAATTAAACTAAAGATTATCACAGAATTCTAACTTCTGGAGCGAGTACCCTAAAGGTTTCCCTCTAGGATATTGTATATCAACAGGGGACGCATGTATTAACACGCCACATAGCTATCTGCACCCCATATAGAGTTAACACTTCGATATGGAAAGGTGGAGAATAACTGGGGAGCCGTTCCACAGTTACACTCGTCCGTGGCTGCTTTTGGTACTCGAAACGTAAACAAACGGGCGCCATTGCTAAATGACGTCATGTCTGTCCTCATCCTGAGATCCTGAGGCCAGCTTCTTGCTAATCTCCATGACACAGCAGGACAGGGCGGGGCCTGAAAGGCTGGACTAGAATAGACGGGAGGGTCCATCAGGACGTCATGGCTATCTCACCCAAAAATAGATTTTTCGCTTCGCTCAAAATCCGTTTTTTGGGCTCAAGCCATGAAGTCCTGATGGAAGTGTACCAGAGAATTAATGTATCGTGGAAATTTTCCCCTTTTTTATGCAAGTGCCAAGGGCTTTGAATAGAGGTATGTAACATGTCCTTGCAGAGTTTCCGTGAAGATCCAGCTTCCTGCCCCCCTGGCAGAAAAGTCCTGGTGGACCATACCAATATCTCGAAGCGGTCATTGAAGAGCTACTCACCCTGCGGAGAGTTCGTGCAGGACTCGGAGACAAGACATAAGGTTAATATTCGGGTAGGAATATTATCAAGCATAGGTAAGTGATAAACATTTACTACACTCCCTGGAGGAGAGATCAATCCGGTCTCGAAGGCAGGACGAAAGTAAGTATTCAGGTAGGAATATTACCACAGCATGAGTGAGTATATAATACAAGTATATCTATATCATTCTTCTCTTTCAGAAGGAATGGGTTAAGTGAAACTATGACAATCATATATTTCATAATAATTAATAGGAGCGGAGAGAGACGCACATGTAATAAAATAGACATTTTATTTCATAGATTGCAGATTATTGTGATAACAATTGCAATAATGAATGTAAAGTTAATTTACAATAATAAAGAATAATGTACATAGAAAATAAAAGACTTCAATCTTGAATCTGAAAAGAAATTTCACTTTTAGAAACACAAGTTCCAGAGGAACGTCAACCTTTTTCAAAGAAAAAACACATCATGCCCTAGACCATGTGGCACTCATGTGAAGTCTATGACATTTCACCTTGGTAAGAACAGTCTATTAGAAACACTAAGTGTCCATGAAATCACTATGTATCACAAAAGGGTCAACACAGGCACCCGTAGAGTTAAAGTCCCAAGTAACTCACTGTTCTATGCAGAGTTAAACGGCAGGTTTCATAACACTACCTGCGGCTACCACGAAATGTTTAACTTCATGCACTTGCTACGCGTAGTGCTTGAAGAAAACGTGCGACGATTTCCAACCTGTGAAGCTCTTGAGGCTTTCGAAATCCATGCTCTGGAAGAAGTTCAGAGAAGACGTGACTTTTCTAGGATCATGACCTGCGGGTGTACTGTCAGGATCCGCTCTGCGAATGAAGTAGGTGATTTTCGCTCTTAGTTGTTTCAGTGACAAGTCACTACCCGATGTTTCTCCTTTGAAGAGTTGTCCTACACCGAAGTCTGAAGTTCTTCGAAGATAGACCTCAAGAGTCTCCACTGGGCATAGAGAGACATCTTCCTCAGGGGGCAGATTCTCCAAGGGCCCCATCTCTTGGTGGGTAGTTCATTCTTTGCGAGAAACGTCGGATCAGGGAAAAGGGTAAGCTCTTCTGTATCTGCGAACAGGATATGACCCTCTTCTCTTGATAATGCCACTATTTCACTGACTCGGGCTCCCGAGGCGAGAGCAAAAAGGAAGATAACTTTTTGAGTCAAGTCTTTTAGAGGGCACGAATCGTTGTCCAGGTTAGAGGCAAAATGGAGCACCTTGTCCAGGGACCAGGAGATAGGTTTTGGCGGGGGTGCTGGGCGTAGTCTAGCGCATGCCTTTGGTAATTTATTGAAGATATCGCTGGACAGATCAATCTGGAAGGCGTACAGTAGTGGTCTAGTCAAAGCCGATTTGCAGGTGGAAATCGTGTTGGCTGCTAAGCCTTGTCCATGAAGGTGAATGAAGAAGGACATGCAAAAATCAATGGTGATTTCCGTAGGATTTTTTGCCTTGACGAACGAGACCCACTTTCTCCAGGAAGATTCGTATTGCCGTCGTGTGGATTCAGTCTTGTATTCCTCGAGGAAGTCTAGACTTTTCTTCGAGATTCCAAACCTTTTTTTTGCGGCTAAGGAGAGAAAATCATGAGATGAAGGTCCCTGACTTTCAGTGATGAAGCGAAGACAGTCGACTTCTGTATTTGTTGAGAGAGAACTGGGCCCGGTAGGGGGATCAGCGTGGGCTGCAGCTCCAGGACCAGAGGGTACCAATTGCTCCGGGGCCACTTTGGAGCCACTAGGGCCGCTGTCCCTTTGAAGGTTCTCAGTTTGGAGAGGACTTTCAGCAGAAGGTTGAGGGGAGGGAACAGGTATATCCTGGACCATCTGTTCAAATCCAGTGACATGGCATCCACTGCTTCTGCCTTGGGGTCCTCATACGGGGCCACATATCGAGGAAGTTGATTGTTGTCGCTCGTTGCGAATAGATCAATCTGAAGTTCCGGGACTTGGTGAGAGATGAAGGAGAATGACCTTGCGTCTAGAGACTATTCCAACTCTATTGGGCTTGTCCGTGATAGAGCGTCCGCCGTCACATTGCGGAATCCTTGTAGGTGAACTGCAGACAGGTGCCATTTCTTCTTTTCTGCCAGACGGAAGATCGGAAGAAGTACCTGATTTATCTGGGGCGATCTCGAGCCCTGACGATTGAGACATCTGACTACCACCGAGTTGTCCAGAGTCAGACGGATGTGGATCGAGGGAGGCGGGGAGAGTTTCTTCAGGGTGAGAAGAACCACCATGGCCTCCAAGATGTTGATGTGAAACGTCTTGAATAGGGGAGACCATGTTCCTTGAACCTGTCGTTGGTGGGAGTGACCTCCCCAACCCTCCAGTGAAGCGTCCGTGTGGATGTTGATTGATGGAGGCGGGTGTTGAAGAGGAATGGACCTTTTCAGGGCCTTTGCTTCCAACCACGGCTTTAATAGTGAGCGAAGTCTGTTTGGAAGCCGTCTCTTGAGGTCTCTTCGAGCGATGGATGCGAAACGCCTCCAGACTCCCGCGGCATCCTTTAGCTGTGCGCGAAGCGCTGGGTTTGTCACAGAGGCGAACTGTAGAGAGCCGAGAACTTGTTCCTGCTGTCGTCTTGAGATCCGTTTGGATTTTAGAAGTCTTCTGACAGACCCTGCTATTTCCTTCCTTTTCTTCTGTGGAATGGAAAGGCGGTGTGACTGAAGATCCCAATGGATTCCCAACCAATGAAACTTCTGAGCTGGAGAGAGGCGAGATTTCTCGGTGTTTATCTTGAATCCCAGATGCTCTAGGAACTGGGTGACTTTGTTGCAGGCTCTTACACAATCTTCGGCCGATGTCGCCCAGACTATCCAGTCGTCTAGGTAGGCCATCACTTGGACGCCCTGAAGACGGAGTTGTTGGACGATGGTGTCTGTCAGTTTGGTGAAGATCCGTGGAGCCACGTTGAGCCCGAAGGGCATGGCCCTGAAGGCGTAACTTTTCCTTTGGAGTCGAAATCCTAGGTAGGAGGAAGCGTGATGATTCATTGGAACGTGCCAGTAGGCATCCGCCAGGTCTATGGAGACCGTGTAGGCCCTTTGAGGCAGAAGGGTCCTTATTTGTTGCAGAGTCAGCATTTTGAACTTGTTGTTCGCAATGAACTTGTTGAGAGGGGATAAGTCTAGAATGACTCTGAGTTTGTCGGAGTCCTTCTTGGGAACGCAAAATAGTCTCCCTTGGAACCTGGTTGACTTTACCCTCCTGATCACCTTCTTTTTCAAGAGTTCTAGGACATATTCTTCCTGGAGGAGGGTTGACTGTTGGAAGAATTGCTGGAAGGCTGGGGGTGGTTGAGTCCAGCTCCAGCCTAGTCCCTTCTTGACGATGCTGTGCGCCCAGGGATCGAAGGTCCAACGATCCTGGAATTGGCGGAGTCTTCCTCCCACCGGAAGCACTTCATTGCTTCTGGTGTCCTGAGGGTTTGCCACCTCGGCCGCTAGCTCCCCTTCCTCCTCTGCCTCTGGAGGGGCGGCGAGACGAATCTCTGCCGGAACCTCTGCTTGAGCCCCTACCTCTGGGACGAAAGGTAGTAGCGTGTTGCTCATACGCAGGGGTAAAGACCGGTGACTGCGACACCACTGGTTGGGGGACCAACTGAAAGGTCTGCTGTGGCTGTGTGGCCACTTGGGGAGTAGCGGTACCCGGAAACTGCCGTCTCTGTTGACGTTGCTGGGGTTTCGGCTTTTGAGGTTTCCTCTTAGGTTGAGGGCCATCGTCCTGAGAGGATTTCCTTTTTCTTGACATGCCTCACTTGTGGAGAAGGAGGTATGAGAAGGGGTGCATGTCCCTTAACGTCTCAGGAGGGTTCCGGCAGACCGACGGCACGCCGGAGGCCGGTCCTGCAGGGTGGAAGGCATCAAGACAGACACACTGAGCATCTAAAGTATAATACCATCGTGGCGACCGCCGGCACAGCGGCGGGTCTCCGGCAGGAGGTGGCAGCTCCGGCAGGAGGCGGTGGCTCCGGCAGCCGAAGGCTGACGGCCTGGTGAGTTTGGATCAATTCATAAGATAGATATGTATATGGTTGTATACCTAGACCGCCGGCAATCAATGCCGGCACGCCGATGGCCGGCTCCGAAGGTCGGTCAGCTGTTACTAGGTAAAATGAGGGGTGGGACGTCGGCTGTATGTCGACGGAAGGCGGCAGCCTCCGGCACACGGAAGGTTGACGTCTTAGAGGGGGAGGGCATCTTATGAAAGAATGTCACCTGAGTTAATGGCGGTTACCGCCGGCAGTAGAGGCGGCAAGGGACCGGCACCGTGATAGCAGGAGAGAAAGGTAAGGAGGGATGGAAGGGGTAAGATCTAATACCCCTCCGGCATCCCTCCGGGGAGAGTGCACTCATGATAGGAGTGGATACTCCTAGCATCCGGCGGCAGGGAGCTGGTAGTTGGCCGGGTGCCTGGGGTAACCCAAGGGAGGATTAGAGGGCACTCAAGAGGGGGGAAACCCGCGCCGGCCGGACCGCTGCCGGCATACAACCCCCATATAACGCTATGTAGGGTATGTGTACCTGAGCAGCCAGTTCAGCAGGGGAACAAGTTAGCCCTACCACACCACCCAAGGGAGGAGTTGTAGGACTAGGGACAGATGTGTGTAGGCAAGCCTACACCAAAGGGATAGGTGGGGAGGGGGAAGATGAAGGGTCTTTTCTATAGGGGAGACTCTGTATGAGAACGGCCACCAAGGAAAGGGAGAACGCTCCCTAACCTAGGTTAGGTAGTCCAGAATGAGAATGGTATAGGAGTACCGTCCCAAACTATAATAGTGCAGAGTCAACCCCCAGAGAAGGAGGGCTAACTCCTAGGCTAGGCAAGCTTGAAAGACACATCGCAAGTTGCAGGGAGGAAGAAGTAACCCAACCAGGTGCAACTGAGGAAGGGCAGAGCCATTCCTTATTTCTCGGTCACGACCCTAAGGGAGGGTCATTCCCTTAGGGTAGACAGAGAAGCGATAAATACTCTGCTTGTAGACAAGATTCCCCTATATAGAAGGGGAAGCAAGGCCACACAGAGGGAATGCCCGCAGGCAGGGGGATTAGGGAGCATATAGGGGTTCCTACATTAGGTTAGGGTGGAAAGATACGCAATCAACCCGGTCCCCTATATGGTCCCCGAAGGCGAAAACACTTACATCACAGTTAATAGTATGTTTAATAATGCCACAATCTTCATAACTTAACCTAGGAACACTGGTATATATCATGCATGAAAACAAGCACTAGGCTATCTAGCCTAGGGGCTAAGCTAGCGATCTAGTATGGGGTCGAACGGCGACCGAGTCTAATGAGCGCTAAAACACGATATAAGTAATTCCTAGCTATGAAGACTAAGTAACTAATAATATTAATTAGTTAAATGACCGGAGAAGGCTATATATATATATATATATATATATATATATATATATATATATATATATATATATATATATATATATATATATATATATATATATATTGTAACATTATTGCTATATATTTCTAAATTATTTAAGTTTTTATAGATGTATAAGGTTAAATATACTGTAGACTTATTGTTTACCTTCTTTAATAGTTTGTCTTTTCACTGGTGGTTATGTTAGTGTTTATAATGGACTAACGGCTGTTTTATATTTTCAAGTGGTGTGGGTTACGTGGCTGCGCTCCTGCGTGAACGGAGTTTTGGAGGGGCTTTTTTTTGAGGATGGTTCCTGAGTGTGTTTCTGAGCCTCCAACATTGAAGGGCACGACATTTGCTACTGGAACGATATTTATTCCTCATCCTTACAGAGCTACATTGTGAAGCTATTTAGCTTTTTTGGATATACTTTCTCTGCGGCAAGGAATTATCCTGCATATTGTGTACTGCCCTTGGTTCAGTAAAAGCCAAGGGGACCTCTCTGTCCCAAGGTAATAATATTTATACCTATTCAAGTATCGTGATCACGACCTGTGATAGTCAGCTGACGTCATTACTGGAGCTTGTGAAAGCCTTTCAATCAAACCAGCCATCGTCAATTTGATAGGGATATTTAGTTTGTATTTGTTAGGATGTTCTCACTTTTCGTTGGCCTTCTCCTTTCTGGACCCTCTCTCCATTTAGTATGCATGTGTTGATGACCTTTCCGTAATTGTGTAATTGTTTTCTTTTACAGGGAGTTAAGATTGAGTGTGTATCATTTATTAAGGTATTATTGTGGTTCAGGTGTTATTTCTGTCTAGTTATTATGTATTAAAATTAAGGAAATTTTTGTGGTATTTTCTTTGTCCCCTTGAGTTGACTTTGCACTCGTATTGATGTTTGGTTACTATTCCACCTTTAGTGGACTTAGTACTGTATGATGGTGAATACTATTTGATAAGTGTAGTGTTTTGAGTGGTGGTCAAAGCCAGCCATCACAATATATATATATATATATATATATATATATATATATATATATATATATATATATATATATATACATATATATATATATATATATATATATATATATATATATATATATATATATAAATATATATATATATATATATATATATATATATATATATATATATATATATATATATATATATATCACTAATGCTCGTGACTTAAATCAGCACAATGGCATTTAATATCGAATTCTACCTTTTGTAATGTATATCCACTGGAAATTCATTTAGGTTAAAGGCTTCTGGGTAGGAAAAGATTCGTACTAATGCCTCTTAGCCGAAACCATGCCAGCAGGGACTCTACTAATCTAGCTATCACGAGAGATATAAGTTTATAACAAGTCTACTGTACATATTCCTGTCGAATTCAGGAATCTGCTCTTAGACATGTAATAAACTCATCTCCGCGTTGACAGCTGATTAGTGAGTTTTCAGCACGTGGTTATTTTTAATAAATATATATCACTAACATTCATGATTTTAGTCAATGTAAATATAAACCACAATTGGATCTAATATCGAATCCTACCTTTGAGGATGTATAGCCTATCCATTGGAAATTCAATTATAATAAATGCCTCCGGCTGGGCAAAGACTCGAACTTATGCCTCTTAGCTAAACCCATACCAACAGGAAATATGCCAATCGAACCATCAAGAGAGATAAAAGCTTATTACAAGTCTACTGTAAATGTTTCTGTCGAATTCAAGAATCTGTTCTTGTACTTGAAATTAACCCATTTCCACCATGATAGTGATTAGTGACTTTGCAACTCGTGTTTATTCATGATGGATATATATATATATATATATATATATATATATATATATATATATATATATATATATATATATATATATATAATATATATATATATATATATATATATATATATATATATATATTTATATATATATATACATATATATATATATGTCCCATGTAGACGGATAATGAGACATCGGAACATGGCTTTTCTTCACTTTATTACATAAAGGGTTCGTAAGTACACTATACTGTACACAGCTATCACTCTCTCTGGTATGAGAGCCTTGTCCACTTAACCGCACAAAGGCAACTAACCTCCCCTTGCTATCAAAATGCAATCTTTCTTCAACAACATGCTGAGTTATAGGTTTTTGTGGAATTCTCATGATCAAAGAGTTCATTTATCTTGACGTACAACACATATCTACATACAAGAATTAGGACATTATTCCCCCACCAGAACACAAGCTCCTCACTCCAGGAGGAGGTGCGCACTCGCCCTCACTAGTCTAAGATATATGGAGGACACTCCGACCCGGAATAGGCATGGCGTGTACTAAACAGAAAAGCAACATAAAATATATATGTAGAAATCACGCCCCCCCCCCCCCCAAAAAAAAAAATAACATCCACAAAAAAAAAAAAATGTAAAAATTAAATATTGCATGTAAAAATGTACACAATACTATATAGATATTTCCACTCATTTCTTTTTAAGACTTCTGCAACTAAAATACAGAATACCCGAAGTGAAATAAAAAAAAAAAACATAAAGATAATAATTTTACACAACCTCATCTGGTTGCAGGCAATTAGGCTTTTTGGGCGGGATAGGGGTAGTAATAGATATTTCTTCATCCCTCGATTTTTCTTGTCTGGGTTTACGGCAAAATTTCACAACACAACTCACCACCACCGTTTATTTAAATCACCACTACACTAGCACTTGCAACTATCAACCGGTGGCCACTAGTCGTTTTCCCGAGAAAATCATTTATCTTCCCGGCATTCTCTTATAACATTAAGTATAAGGTATTCACACCTACACTGTCGCTAACACTGCCTATCCTGAACTTTAATCCCAGAGGCCCTTGGCATTCAGGAACCGCCCGCTCATATATCTCTCTCTCTCTCCGCTACCATATTCCGTTTGTTCCTCGGGAGAATTCACATCCCGTTCTCTATTTTCTCTATTTTGATGGGGGTCTTCAATATTTTGGTTACGTTCTTCGTTCCTCTTTTGTGCCCTAACTGTTAGTCCTATTACTGCTCCTCTAGAGAGAGCATCAGCTACCTTGTTAGCTTTAACTTCTTTGTGGTGAAAAACCCTTTATATTAAACTCTAAAAATCTCTCAATCCATCTCGCTTGTCAAAAGGGCAAATGATTTTTATAATACAAATCATGTAAGGAGCGATGATCACTTTACAACTCAATCGACTGACCTAATAAAAAGAACCGATGCCTCTCTAGAACCCAAAGAATAGCCAAAGCCTGGCGATTGAATGTACTATAATTTCTTTTCTGCCCCTTTTAATGCCCGGAAGGCAAAACAAATGGGTCGCTCTATGGCTTTATCATCTCGTAGAGAAACTACGCCACCAATAGCTACGCTACTCGCATCTGTTGTCACTAAAAACGGGTGATCAAATCTAGGATATGCGAGTAATTCATTGATAGTTAAGGCAGCTTTCAAATAGTTAGGGCATCATTCTTCTTCCTTTCCCCAATTCATTACTTTTTATTTCTTTAAAGCATCTAAGGGTCTCGCTATCTCTCCAAAACCTCATGAAATTACAGTAATACCCAGCGAGCCCAAGGAAACCAGCTAATTCCTTAGGAGTATGTGGCCAGGGGAAATCTCTAATAGCCACTACTTTATTAGGGCAAGGTTGGATACCTTCTGGGGTTATCATGCGACCTAAAAATTCGACCTGTTTACAGAAAAATTTCCACTTTGACAAATTTATTTTCATACCATTACGTCGCAATGCTTCTAAAACTATACGAATATTATTATTACTGTATGTTCTTCGGCCGTTTTCCCTGTAATTATGATATCTTCTAAATAAACAAGAATATTATGGCCAATCAAGGGAGACAAAACCGCCATCATTACTCTAGAAAAATGAGCTGTAGCATTCTTAACACAGAAAGGAAGAAAATTAAACTGAAATTGTTGATCGTTAGCTATAAAGGCCGTTTTACATTTACTGTCTTCCTGAATGGGTATCTGATAGTATCCATATTTTAAATCGATAGTTGTAAAATATTTACTATCCCGTACTTTTACAAGTAATTCTTCGATCGAGGGCAATGGAAATGCATTATCCTTAGTGACTACATTCAACTTCCTACAGTATAATCAACACGCAATCTTACTGAGCCATCCTTTTTCCTAACAGCTACAATTGGAGAAGCCCAGGGGGATTCGCTCTCCTCGATTATCTCTTGTTCCCTTAATTTATTAATATCCCTATCTATCTCTCCCTGGAAATGAATGGGTACCTTATAAGGCCTTGACCTAATCGGCTCCACCTGCCCAGTTTCAATGCTAAAGGAAAATCAATCAATACTCCAGGGTGGCTCATCTCCAACTGCAATTACATCGGAATTATTATTGACAATGTCACTAGCTACTGGTTAATATTCTGACGGCCATAGTTTTCGCACTTGCAGAATCAAATTCTGAGTGCGTTCGTCTGTGCGGGCTGGAGTTGTGGCTCCCAGCATCCTGTTATTACCAATTTCATATAACTCTAATTCACGCCCAGAATCACTTCTTAACACAACTCTTTTATTTGACAAATTAACTATCGTTATATCAGCTTTGTTCTCTTTTATTTCCGATAAGTCCTCTAAAATC
>NC_090739.1:99654429-99656929 GCF_036898095.1 Palaemon carinicauda | reverse complement strand
TGGTGTTTCTTTATATGGCGCCGTATCCGTGTGAAAACTGTTACAAGACCCATTTTCTTTTCGTCACACACAGATACTGGCAAATTCATGGGAGTAGGATTATGTGGGAAGGGGGAGAGGGGGGGGGGGGGGGGGGGGAATAGGCACCACTTTTTTTTTGCCGAAAATTTACTTCAGAAAAGATTCAAAGATATTGAATTGCACATAATTAGTAACTTATTCCTTATAACAATTATCATTCAGAAACAATTTCCATGTTAGAGTAAAATATTCTTCTTCTTATAGATTACTCACAGCAAATCAAGATAGTATATATATATATATATATATATATATATATATATATATATATATATATATATATATACATATATATATATATATATATATATATATATATATATATATATATATATATATTTATATATATATATATATATATATATATACATATATATATAAATACCAGTAAATTTCCTGAGCTTGTGAATTCATTGTCTTCTCTTCTTCTCCCTGCTTCGATTGCAATCACTAGGGACCCATTCTGTTATTGTTTTAGCCCATATATCATCTGTCTTTCTCATTATAAATGCTGCCCTTGTCCATTTATTTTTTTTACATGTTATTAGAATACCCTCTACTTTAGTTTTCATTTGAGAGAAAAATGCAATTCACTTTTCATTATCTTTTATTTTTTTTTACCAAAAACACTCCATCTCATGCTTATATTTAAAATTTCGTTGTCATATCCTGTCGAAACACTTACTGACGACCCTGAGTACAGTATGTATATTCATTAGTAATTTCTAGAGGTTCGTCCTTAACCCTTATATGTTTACTCTTTGCATTCTAACTTCATATTATCTTAGTTTAGCTCATATTTATTTTCAGTCCTGTATTTCTGCTTTCTCTATTCAAATGTTCTCTCATCTTTTGCAATTCCTTCCCCGATTCACCAAATAGAATTAGGTCATCTGCAAATCTGAAGATGTTAAGTTATTTCTCATTAATGTTAATTCTTACATATATCCAATCTAAATTCTTAAAAGTTCTTTTAGGAACGTTATGAATAATGTAGAGGAGATAGGGTCTCGTTGTCTAGCTCCTTTTGTCAATTGGAATTTTCTCACTAGATTTACGTAGTTTTAAGATGGCTGTACTACCCGTATAGATATTTTCAAGTGTTGTAACATATGTATCATATATAGCTCGTCTTTAAGGGGTTTTCATTGCTGCTAAAGTTTTGACAAAATCAAAAGCTTTCTCGTAGTTTTTTAAATGCCATACATATAGGTTTTCCATAGCTGCTTAATTACACGAATCTGGTCAGGTTTTTAATAACCGCTTCTAAAACCTGCCTGCTCTCATAGCTGATGAAAGTCTAGCTTTCTTTGCATTTTACCTAATATGATCATTGTAACACTTTAATATATTAATGGGAGTAAACATATTGGGTCGTAGTTTTTTAGGTCTTTTGCGTCTCTCTTTTTGTAAAATATTTTAATTATATTTTTTCTAACCTGAAGGTATAGAGCAGTCTTGCGAGATTTGCTACCAGGATATTTCCCCATCTAATATCAAATCATTCTGTTTTGCCTCTTTTCATGCCTTTTAATGTTTTCCTATTTTTACTATTACTCTCGGTACCGGCTCAAGATATTTCTTATATCACTATTGTGTAGCATTGTATAGAATTCCCCTGCAATTTTTATCCCTCCATCTCTATTTTCATCCTTTATAGCAAACCTCTGTCAGCACCCTGTTCTAAGCATTCTCTTCACCAATTTGAGGCTTCTTCCTTTCCTTAATGCTATCTCAATTTTGGTCTGATTGTGTTTACGAATGTCTTATTCTTCCAGTTTGTTTATTTTTTTTCTTTGCTAATTACATTTCATCTTGCTTGGATTTTGCCCTCATTTCTAATCTTTCCTTTATTATATTTTTCTGTTTTCTGTTAGTTTTCCTTGATCTTGTTAGAAAATTTTCCACCTTGATTCTATTTCATGATGTAGCTGAGAGTACCTATTTTGTATTGCTTTCTTTATTAAAATCGGCCTTTTTTCTTTCCTTCCTTAGATCTGGATAAATTTTATTTTTCACAATCCTTTGACCACTTAACTTTAACTTGATTAACAATGTTACCTCTCTAACTAAATTAACTTTTTTTACACTGTGAATAAAATCTATATAATTTTTCCTTTCAACATTAGTGCTTCTTCATATCCCTTGTCTGCATTTTTTCTAAAAGAAGGGGTTAATGATTGTTTGAAAACTAAATGTTACTGAAAAAACTTATTTATCAAAACTTTGAGTTAACAACAATGCTCTTAACAGTTTCATAGTCAATTCGTTCAAGTAGCCTACATCCTTTCCACAACAAATCATAATCATTAATTTTATATCTATTCCTTCATTGCTGCACCCGTTTAACCATGTTGAGGAATATGGTTAAACAGGTGCTATTGAGTTATTGGGTCCTTTGTCTGGCTCGACAGTAATG
>NC_090739.1:99646929-99649429 GCF_036898095.1 Palaemon carinicauda | reverse complement strand
AAGTGTGTGAAAGTATCACTTCTTCCTTCTTTCTAGGACCAGATATCGTCATCACAGCTTAATCATATAATTCGATGTTTCCCGTGGGGTTATAAGCTACAGAAACAAATTCCAATGATTAATGTTTCCTTATAAAATTAGTTAATCTTAGGACAACAATCCGTGTAAATTGCAAAATCGTCTGCTAACTCTTATCGTAAACGTTCTAGTTCGGCAAGGCCAGTATCGCGTTCACTAATTGTAGAGTTCCCTTTGGGACTAACTTTATCTCGATGCTCAAGGTCCTGTCTGATTCTTTCTTTGTAATTACTATGCTTCAATGTTACATTTAAAATAAGACCAAATTGTTTATACAACAATCGTCACAATCACATTGCATCCAATCTCCAAATCGGTTTTTTGCAGATTCCCACGTGAGGCAAATAACGATCTCTCTTCTCCAGCCATAATGTAGGTTCATTCATAATTCAGAGAGAGAGAGAGGGTGGGGGGAGGGGAGAGAGAGAGGGAGAGAGAGAGAGAGGGTGGGGGGGAGAGAGAGAGGGAGAGAGAGAGAGCACTTAGCTGGCACGACCGCACACCAGTTCCGCTCCAAGAATACGGTTATGAAAAAATACACAGAATCACATACATGCCCTCACGCGCGAACATACACAATCACGCATACTCACACACACACATACAGATATATATATATATATATATATATATATATATATATATATATATATGTGTGTGTATATATATATATATATATATATATATATATATATGTGTGTATATATATATATATATATATATATATATGTGTGTGTATATATATATATATATATATATATATATATATATATATATATATATATATATATATATATTTATATATGAATATATATATGTATATATATATATATATATTTATTTATATACAAATATATATAGCCTATATATATATATATATATATATATATATATATATATATATATATATATATATATATATATATATATATATACATATATATGTGTGTGTGCGTGTGTGTGTGTGTGTGCATTTGTATGTATATATTTATATATATACAGTATATATAAATATATATATATATATATATATATATATATATATATATATATATGTGTGTGTGTGTGTGTGTGTGTGTGTGTGTGAGACGAAAAGGAGGCCCGTGGTACACTTGCTATTTACAATTATGACCCGTTCTCATCATATAAACTAGTTATCCTACCTATGGATATATGTGGGTTTATCCAGTTATACTTTAGTGTCAATTAATTCTTTAGAAAAGAGCAAAATTACCTTGCAAGTTTCGTGACAGGGACAATCGTTCAACAAGAAAAAAACTGTTATGCATATCAAGAGATATAAAGGGGAAGCATTTCTCTTTGGCAACTTTTGTCAGGTTGCAACTACCTGGTGACTGTTGTTATCGAGACAGCTTAAAACTATCATTGCAGTACTGGACCGAATTCTAGCAATGTAATGGTGACATTTTTATTCTTTTTTTTATCTCTTTCAATAATTGTGAAAAAAGGGGGCGAACGAAGTCCTTGATTACTGGAGCTTTATGCTGGATAAACTAGGTATAAAGGATAAGATACTAATCACAAAGGGGAAAAAATTTGAAAAGATATCTCATATGTTGAGACCACACATTGTAAGCAGAAAAATAAATGATAAAGATTACATATAATTGACAAGCTACATATCTACTACTTCCTGCACATTAAAGATCTTATGAATTAATCTATCTCTCGTAAGAGAAGAGTTTATCAGTTGAATCATGGCTGTCACCTTAAATCAAATGCACATACTGTACGCTTAATAGCACCTTCGAATTAATCATTATTTGAGACGTAAATTAATAATCAATAATCCGCAAATAGTCCTGAAAAAATAAATAGTTTGCTACCTACTAGAAATATAAATCATTTATTTCACAATGGAATAGCATGACATAATCCATTAAATAATTGTTTTACATAAGATTAAAAAAGATACGACCATACGAATATCCAAGAATTTTGAAAGCAACAGCCAGGGAAACGAGTGATGGTATTATTATTATTATTATTATTATTATTATTATTATTATTATCATAAGGGCAAGGGCTCCAACAGGGAAAATGGCCAAGTGAGGAAAGGAAGCGGAAATAAACAAGGTACAAAAGAAGTAATGAACAATTAAATATCTTGAGTACAGTAAGAAAATTAGATTAGATCTCTCATATATTAACTATAAAAACTTCAAATAACAAGAGAAAGATAAATAAGATAACACCGCGTGTCTGAGAGTATCTTCAAGCAAAAGGACTCAAATTCAAGACAGTTTCTAAAAAAAGCAAACATCACACACACACACACACACACACACACACACACACAAATAAAGACTTTCGGTCTACTAAATATATTATTCCTGATCTGGAACTGTTGTTCGACTAATTCTTTGTGCATGTTGCATAAGATTTTTTATAATTTTGACCA
>NC_090739.1:99624429-99639429 GCF_036898095.1 Palaemon carinicauda | reverse complement strand
CTTACACATCTTGTTCAGCTATTCAATCACTCTTTCATTCCCTTATCGCATTATATCCCTTGGAATTCATTCAATTCCTTGATTATTTAATTCTTATTTATTTTAATTAGCCTTCTTACATCATAGTAAATCAAATCCTAAACCTTTCCAAACTATTACTAACACTTTGTATCATTTATGTATGCTTATATTTTCCGTAATCTACAAACTTAAAAGATAATATCTCATTGTCACTGGACTGAATTTCCTCTGGTTGCTTCTCTTAGACTTATGAAACTTTCTAAATATATCTTTGAACTACTGCACCGTTTCTTATTCGCAGATTTAATCTTGCACTTTTAATATTTACATTTTTTTTTCTATTAAATCGTGTTTTCTTTGTTGTGAAAGTGTCCATATCAACCCAGGTGAAAGTTGAAGTGGAAAGCTTGAACGTGCACATCAGGTGTCAATCATCTTAGATTACTTTGAATGCAGTACTTCTTGGATTCTTAAAATTCGAAAAAGCTTTCTGCTTTATAGCAGAGGAAGAAAGTGATGATTGGCGGAACTGACCTCTACATTCTAAACATCTAAATACTTACTGTGACTTTATTTTTGTTATGTTTAAAATGACGGCACTATTTGGTACACACACTGTCCACGGTAACAGGAATTATTTACATGATTAGCTTTTACGGGTAATCTCTTTTTTCATATCAAAAAGTTTGTAGCTCCTCCCTATTTCTAAGCCCATATGCTGTAGGCATCACTTGATGGTTTTTGCAGCGTCCCTTCACCCACCGGCTGCACTCACTACTTAGCCTTCTACTATATCTTTATCCTAGCTTTCTTTTCTACTTTTTTGCTGATCTTTCTCTATAACATTTTGTTCTTAGTACAAATGCAAGGTTTCCTCCAGTTGCACATACCTGCTGAATGACCTGAAATTTTCAAGCACTGGGGCTTAGGGACCAAATTCATAGATCCCATCTAATCTTGTTGAGGTGGCCCTCTCTACTGAGGCAATCACACCTGCTGAGGTGCCACTAATTCGTGTAGACGCTTCCGGTTCACGGTTGGACTAAACAGGACAGGAACTTCCAGTCTTTTTTTCAGTCTTTATAAAAGATTTCAGGGGGTGTATTTGCTAGGGGAGATGGACCATCTTTTGATGATAGGGTTTTGAAATGGAAGATTCTTTCCCGTTGGCACCACTATTCCTTAAGCTACAGACTTCCTCATCTCACTCTGCTGAAATAACATCTGTGTCTGTGGCAAAAGGTTATTGTGTGGCCCCCTCCAAGATCTTCTTGCTAAAGTTGGTAGGCCTTTCCTACTCAACAGAGATCTCCATGCTCCTGAAATCTCTGAACTGTCTTAACTACCAAAGCCTCTGAAATGGGATGTGTCCCATCCTTTGAAATTTTAATCAGGTCCGGGGTCTGATACTAGCCTTTCACTAGGAATACAGGCAGATTTAATTTCAGGGCTTAATTCTTGCTTGCATTAACATTAGGAAAGAGTGTTGACAATTATAGGGCTTACACAATCAGAGAATTGGCAACTACGAGGCTTACACAGTCATCCCTTAACTTTTTTGCATATGATAATTGTTAGAGAGAGATATGATTTTAGTTTAAACTTTATTTTTTCAGGTTTTATGGCAATTATAATGATCAAGTAATGATATACTGTACTGTACTAGTCTCAAACTTTTTCATAGCATTTGTGCTAATAATAAAATTACTAGAGATAGTCTGGGTTTTCGTTAGCTATATTTATAAGGAAATGTTTAGGAGTTTTATTGAGGTAATTTTCAAATATTTCTGTGTTTCTGGTACTTATGCATTGAGGAGGCTGGGGTTTTACTTTAATATAATGCCACTATGAAGAATGAAGCTCTTAGCAATTATCATTCGTTGCATGACCCTAGAATTTGTGCATGCCTGACATATTATGACATCTGTTTCACTGCCCTTCCCAATGTATTTTGTTGGTGATGATCTCGATGAGATTTTCTGTAGGTTGATAATTTTGCTTTGCTTTTTTTTTTTTTTTTTTTAATTCAACGACCTGAATATCAACTTTTGTTACCACTCACAGACATGACAGTACAGTACCTAAGCATTTATGTTCAGTTTGGCTTTGTGGAGAAATTAATCAGGTGTTTGATTTCTCAGTTTAGAATGACGACTCATGACTCATGGCTAGAGGCCACGAAGTAATTCATCACCCTTTCAATGACATTCTGTAAGAACTTCTTGGTAGAGTAGGTATTAAGTTCCTGGAGGAGCTATTGCTGCCTCCTATTTCAGAAACATTTAGCATGGCTAAGATACAAGAAGATGATAGAAAAAGCCTCGTCTTCGCTTGTTTGTAATTTCAAATGCTCACCACAGGCAGTGGTTAAACTGAATGCTATGGTTTCAAGCCTTTGGGGTTTCCTGTGACTATATATATATATATATATATATATATATATATATATATATATATATATATATATACTGTATATATATATATATATATATATATATAGATAGATAGATAGATAGATAGATATATATATATATATATATATATATATATATATAGGTATATATATACACAGTATATATATATATATATATATATATATATATATATATATATATATATATATATATATATATATACATATATATATATATATATATATATATATATATATATATATGATATCAATCGGACTGGAATAACATTTTGAGCAGTCGTTTGCATTGGAATTGGTCATATTTGTATAAAATCGTTGAGCCTATTGTTCTCTTGAATGAGAATCTGGTAGGCATATCCCTTCTCATGTGTTAAAATGCCGAGTGAAAAACAAACCCTGGTTCAATGATAGTTGTAGACCTGCTTATTTAGACGGGTAACAGATCATGTTTGATTTGGAATAATAATAATAATAATAATAATAATAATATATGTTAAGCTACAACCCTAGTTGGAAAAGCAAAACAAGAGTAAGAAAAATTAGATAGAATAGTGTGCATAACTGTACCCTCCATCAACATAACTCTAACCCAAGACAATGGAAGACCATGGTACAGAGGGTATGGCACTACCGAAGACTAGAGAACAATTGTTTGATTTTTGTGAGTACTTCTCCTAGAAGAGCTGCTTGCCATAGCTAAAGAGTCTTTTTTACCCTTACAAAGGGGAAAGTAGCCACTGAACAATTGCAGTACAGTAGTTAACCCCTTAATTGAAAAAGAACTATTCGGTAATCTCAGTGTTGTCAGGTGTATGAGGACAGAGGAGAATCAGTAAAAAATAGGATAGACTCTTCGGTGTATGTGTAGGCAAAGGGAAAGTGATCCGTAACCAGAGAGATGGATCCAATGTAGTACGGTCTGGCCTTTCAAATAACTATAATAGGTAAGGACTATTGCTCAGAAAGTTCATTCTTTAACTAATAAAGAATACAATTTAACCATAAAAGAAACCCTTTCTGATACATAACAGGCATGATGATTTGTGATGGGCTACTCATAAATCGGTATTCTTTGCCTTGGAATTAACAGTTCCCTCTTTACTTAAACCAGATGACTTTCATTTAGTGTCCAATGGTAAAGGTAGCCCACTTAAGTCCTGTCCACATTATCGGACATGCCCGACGGGCAGAAAGTGATACTAGATTTGATAATGCCAATTTGGAAACTAGGTGGGCGAGAGGCAGGCACGAAGGTGACTTCAGAGGCGAGGAAACGATAGGCATACATAAACAGGTAGAAACTGCCTCGGCTAGTAAACTCAAGCAAGTCAGGGGTTAGTACAAACAGTTTACACTCTGAAATTATGGTGCTTTGGTGACCTTTTTTTTTTCAGTGATGGTGACACTGTATTAATATAGAACGTAAGAGATGATAGTTCAAGGAAAGTTTTGGAATTGTGTGTAAACTATTCTGTATGATTAATACCCATTAAAAGATAATTCAATTTTATGCAGATTCACATGATTTTGCTCACTGATTTTCTTACCATAATACTTTTTTTCCCTCTCTCTCTCTCTCTCTCTCTCTCTCTCTCTCTCTCTCTCTCTCTCTCTCTCTCTCTCTCTCTCTCTGTTCGCCAGACCATATCCATAATTTCAGATTCTTAAGCAATTTCCTATTGTCATATTCAGTAGTTTAAAGAATAAGTTTAGTTTTTCATTATTGGTAGCCTAAAGATGTTGGTTTGTTTGTCCTCATCTCTTTTGGTTTGATTTGTTACTTAAATTACGCTTAATCGTTTTTTGTAAATTCATATTGAAAGGAATATAAAGGTACCCTTCTGTTAGGATACAAGTTAGAAAAACTGTAAATATTTTAAGATTTTTATTTAACAGAAAAGTTTATAAAACTAAAGTTGTCAGAAATAATTACATCTTTCGAATTGTTATTAAAATATTTTATAAAATAAAGGAGCTTAATGTCCGTGAGGTGACAAGTGGCCAAAATGTACTTTGCTTTGTGATTTAAGTACCTCCAAGTGATTATTATCATTGGGAAATTATTATATGTTATTAGTGTCCACTGTGTACTCTTTTTGGGCTCGAGCCATGTCGTCCTGATGGAAGTTCCTTCCGCCGACTTCCTACTATATAATATTTCTGCGAGTGATATTACATGAGAATGTCCGTCAGGTATCACAGTTTTTCTAACCCCTGAAATGAATATCCTAAGATATCGTGTATAATGAAGGACATATCCGAAGATAACCAAAGTTATCTGCACCCCAAACAGACTTAACGCTGTCTAGGAATCTAAGGAGGAGGATAGGTGAGGAGCCGTTACATATCCTCTCCCTTCATAGTACTGTTCATCTCTGATGAACTCATTCCTTTGTTCGCAGCTTACCTACACGTTCATATTTTGTCAAGTGCGCCTTTTCTCACCTCTTTGGAGCTATTCCAAGCATGATGGTTTCCCTTTCGTCGTCAAAAGTTGAGTACCCTCTTCTTTTACAGTTTTATTTAACTGTAACTGCTTTAGATCCCTTCGGAGAGTGGTTAATTAACTTTTTTATGGCGATGAGGGAGCCGGGCGCTCCAAGTCCAGCCAGCCATTGGGCGCCATGTCAAGTACGTAACCGCCCTTTTATTTCGTGTTCACTTAGTAATATTTCTTCTTGTATCGCGTTAGCTGGCTTCATTTTAGCATTTCGATGCTTTGGGCTTTGTTTTGTGTATACTTTAACTATGCATCAATGTAGTTTAAGTTTTAGTTTTATGCATGTCGCTCCTGGCTAGCCTAGCTTAGAGAGTGGTAGTTTTATCGAAGACGGGACGATGGCGATCAGGCATTTCTTGCTGGTCTCGTTGGTAGCAGCCATTTTACTCTTAGAGGGTTTTTTCCTCAGTTATACTAGTTTACTGAGCCCCTTTGCCTGCCTGCCTTCGATCCCTAATTTGGGGATTACTATTCCCTCAACTGTTAACATGGAATGTTAATAACCCATTTCTTTCATCCTTTTGGTGAATATTAGAGGATGTAGTACTAATTTAAACCCTTTTTTCCTGACAGGCGGTGCCTATGAGGAAGATGCATTGTTCAATGCAGATTTGTGTCTGGGCTGTGAGGTATCCTTGAGGTCCCGATACTTACTGCACACATGCAAAGTGTCGGTGGATAAAAGTCCAGTATCGTACTGGGACCACCATGATTGCAGTGTTTGTAAGGATCTACTTCACTACGGATGGGTCTCGAAGAATACCTCCGATGACAACCGCATGTTCTTCCTGTGATCCCTTTGCACCTGGTAAGAGGACCCCACTATGGCAACGGCCTCCCAGTCTACGGTGATAATTACTTCTTTCGTGACGGGGGCTGTTCCTGCCTTTTTTTTCTTGCAACATTTTTTGCTGGGCTCATGGAGCCTCAGTTCCCAAGTACCAAGGGTACTATAATGGATCTGGTACTTATGGCTAACATGAAAGCCTCCATGGAGGGAAATTAGTAATACCAGATGATCATGTTCAAGGCCTCATGTGAAGAGATCCAGGCCTTGAAAAAGTAAGAGGAATCGATTAGGCATAAGGTCTTGCCGTCCTAGCTACCTTATTGAATGCGGCAATGATGACGGCAGGGTGTATCAATGTACAGATTGTCGCCTTCGGTAAGAGGTTGGCCTCCTTCGTGGTTCCGGACATTGTGGTCTTCCCCTTTGACTTGAAGAATGCGGCAGTGGAGAAAGCCATCGGTGAGTGTATGCCTCTCCCAGCTTTGGAAGAGTACACACCAGTCTTACCTGTCTTACCACACGATGCCATCCACTGGACTAATGTCCAGTTTACTTTTGCTGAGAGTAAATTGAATAAGGATGCGGCCGGCCGCCAATTTCATGAGAAGCTGCCCAGGATTCCTGAACACCTTATTAAGTTGAGTCGTAGGCCAGACAATGGTTGTCAATGTCTATGTCTCTGTAGTGCTTCATGGAGAAGATGATTGGGAATGTTGCAGATGCCTCATTCTTTCCTTGCTGGCAAAAACTCATCTTGCCACCATCATGAAGGACCTTTATGCTTCTTTTTAAGCCGTCGAGCCTGTAGAGAGCATATTTTTGACACACCTACCATCTGCTATGAGCTGAAACAAATTCATCACCTCTAGCATCTGGGGAAAAGACCTGTTTCCTTAGAAGGTAGTGCAGGAAGTTATGGATAAGGCTAACGCAGAGCTTAGAGCCTTTTCCAGAAGTTGGGGATCTCATCGAAGAGGAAGTTCACCCCTGCGAGAAGCCCACAACCCAAGAGGTCTCGTAAACTGACTTATCATCAGAGGTCGTATGTTCTCTCCTATGCCGCTATCCCTCAGACTGTCTACACTGTGCCCTAACAAGCGGTGTCACAGTCCCTGACCTCCCACCCTGTGTATGAGTAAGGGTTGTCTTCCAAGGCCGTCTTGACAGAGGAGGCAAGTCCAGGGGTCGTGAACTTCAAAACGGCAGTGAAGGAAGAGGTTCACGTCCTCAACATAAACAATGAAGGTCTCCCGGTAGGGGAACGGATGGCCTTGTTCAAGGATTTTGTGTTCTTCCGTCCTTAGACATAGAGCATCATTTCCAATGGATTTGGTTGGAAAAAGGCCACCACAGCTCAGGAGATTCTTCCAGAAACAACAACCTTATCTGGAACAGTTTGTATAAGACCCGAAGAGAAGACTTATCCGCTGCGTGAGATCTATGAGATTTCAAGGTGGTTTATTTTGCATGCCAAACAGGTTTCGAGCATACCTCAAACTATTCTCGTATTGTCCCGTCTAAACCTGTTCGTTCAGTGCGACAGGTTCCGGATGTTGACTAATTCGCAGATACGGACCTTATCACCCGTGGAGGCTTTCACTGTCTATATAGATCTTACTGACGCCTTTGTATCGTCCGATAGGTCGACACTTCTCTCCCTACCTTGGTTTCAGCCTGGAGAGAAAGGGCTACATATTCAGAGCTATGCCATTCAGGTTCCATATGACTCTGAGGATTTTCACGAAGTTTACCAACCCAGTCGTACAACAATTTCGGGAGATAGACCTTCAAGTAGAGGCCTACCTGGTTGACTGGATAGTGTGGGTTCCTTCGGCACTGAGTGACCGGAAGTGGCCACTCAAGTTTTACTGTTCCCCCAGTCCCTTGGATTTCAGGTCAACTTCAAGAAATCAAGACTGGGTCCAGCTCAAGATTTCCAGTGGTTGGAGATTCGTTGGGACCTTAATTCTCACTCCATATCTATTCCTCCCTCCAAGAGAAAGAAAATAGAGACGTCAGTAAAATCCCTGATCGAGTGGGGGATGATCACCAGGCGTCACCAAGAGGTGGTTCTAAGATATTTACAATTCACCTCCGTAACGAACCCTGTCCTCAATATACGACTCAAAGATGCAAGCGGAGTCTGGGAAAAGAGAGCCTTCAAAGCTCTTTACGATCATCAAAAGATGACTCCGGTTTTACTGCACAATCAACTTAGACTATGGTCCACTGCCAAAAGTCTTTCACAGACGGTGCCATTGCATTTTCCTCCTCCAGTAGTGAAACTTTGTGCGGACGCCTCGTTGGATGGTTGGAGAGGGTCACAACCCACCCAAGAAAGTGCAAGGCTGTTGGTCTTAGAAATTTCAACAATTCCACATCAATATTCTGGAGTCCATGGCAGTCTTCTTATCCCTCAAGAAATTATACTTGAAGGAGAACATTCATATCCATCCAGACCTCGACAACAGGGTGATAGTCCATTGCATCAACAGACAAAGGTTGAGGTCTCCTCAAATAAACCATGTAATGATAGCCGTTTTTACTTTGGTTCAGAAGAAAGGCTGGCACTTGTCAACATCCTACCTTCAGGGAGATCAAGTCCCTGCTCTTAAAGTGGATCTGTTTGCGACAAGTCTCAATAAGATACTGCCCTGCAAGGTAGCACCGAAAGTGGATCAAGCAGTAGTGGGCATGGACGCGATGTCCCTGGATGGGAATCAATCGTTGGACGACGCTTTACCTGTTTCCACTGTTCAACTTCATCATGAAGGTTTTGGAAAGGCTTCGATCTTTCAAGGGACGGCAGCTCTGGTGGCTTCTCAGTAGCCTAAGAGCAACTGGTTTCCCATCGTCACGAATTTGAACCCCAAGTTGGTTCCGTGACCAACCCTATTCTGTCCCAGGAGGAACAGCAGGAGATTATTTACGCTTTATGAAAGAGATCGAACAACCCTCATCTCATGATATTTACTCCCTACCCCTGGGAAAGACGTTCCTAATTCAACGTCATAAGTGAGTATTTGCGGAAACTATGAGTCGCCAACACAATGACTCAGTATGAAATGCCATGGACGAAAAGGGTCAAATATGTCAAAGGCAAAATCCAGGGTCGATTACTATGAATTTTGTTTAGGTTTCCTGCTTGCTTTGAATGTTTAAGGTCTAGTTTCCTCCACGATTTCGTCGTACAATTCGACCCTCATTAGACCTATACTATATCCCTTTGATGTCGACTTTAACTCAGATCTCTTCAACAAAATTCCGAAGGTTTGTGCACGGCTGCAGCTGTCGGATCCACCGAAGCCTATATCTTGGTCTTTGGACGAAGTTTGGCAATTCGCTTCGGACATAGACAATCAAACGGCTTCTATTCATGATATCAATCAGAAAGTCATCTTTTTAATTGCTATGGTATGCGGTGCTCGGGTTAGTGACATTGTGACGCTTTCTAGAGACGCTGACCACATTGAATTTGTGGATAATGGTGAGGTTAATTTGTACCCTGATCCCACTTTTCTGGCTAAGAATGAACTTTCCTTTAAACGTGGGGGTCTATGGAAAATAGTTCCCCCACCAGGTGATCCTTCCCTTTATCCAGTGCCCTGTTCAAAAGTGTATTTTCTAAGAACAGTGCAGTTTAAGGATGGTCATTTGTTTCAAAAAGATACAGTAGAGTCTGATTGGTCTCTGAAACAGTTAAGAGCTAAAATTACTTACTTTATACGAAGAGCGAACCCGGCTAGTATGACATCGGGTCTCGACTCTAGAAATGTGGCTTCCTCCTTGAACTTTTTCCAGTATATGTCCTTTGAGGGACTGCAGGCATATACTGGTTGGAAGTCCACTTGGGTTTTCTTCGGGCATTATATGAAGCAATTGGAGGAGATATGTCATTTTGTGGTGGCTGCGGGAAGTGTTATCAAACCCGCTGCAACGATGTAGCCCACAATGCGTCCTAGGCACTCCTTCAGCTTGTTATTAGTAATGAGTAAACAGTTGGTTTTTGCTTCAAGGAAAAAGGGAAAAATGCATTTCATTATTTCCTTTTCAGGTTCACATGTGTCTTTCCGACGTTATGTGTGTTCCTTCAGTGCGACAGCCTAACTGTCTAAATGGTATTTAAGCTATATCTCATTTGGTTCGGGTGATTACCCTTTTTTGTACAGGCATGGTCATGTGTCTATTGATCAGGTTTATCTTCTCATAAGTTCCTTATGGTTCCTTATGTCATGTATTTGTCCCCTTATGTTACCTCATGTCTGGGTATGGACAAAATATATTTACTTTTTACAAAGATTTTCATATCCGGTTAATGATGGTTGCTCGTTAACCTTGGAACTGATTTTTGTGATTAAATGCTGTTAATTGTTACATGCCTTCTAATTTTACGCCCTACTATTATGATTATAATTACTGTAGAGGCATTAACTTTAGTGTGCATCCTCATTATTATCCTTCCTGAACATAATTGGATTAGTCTCCTGGTGGGTTTTGGTTCCATACGCCTCACCTATGATGCCTCCTTTAGTTTTGGGTTCCTTAAGGTTCCCAACACTAGACTCACGGGAATTTCCAATTGTGCACGGTGGTCTTTTGGTCCTTATTGCCTTCTTGTCTGACCATCATGCTTGTCAATATTGCCTCCGAACTGTTCTGGGATATGTAGTTGAGAGTGATACCTATGCCTTGACTGGGTAATCCTGTAAGTGCATTTCGGTACTGGGACCTCTCTTTTTGAGGCTTCCTACTGATGCATAGGTAATTCTCTGGTACACTTCCATCAGGACGACATGGCTCGAGCCCAAAAAACGGATTTTGACGTAGGAAAAATATATTTTTGGGTGAGATAGCCATGTCATCCTGATGGCCCACCCGATACGTTGTCCCTCCCTGATGCCTCGTCGGATGCCTCTTCTCCCGGTGGTTTAGCTGCTACGTGGAATGAGTTCATCAGAGACGGCTCCTCACCTATCCCCCTCCTTAGATTCCTAGACTGGGTTAAGTCTGTTTGGGGTGCAGATACTGTATCTATGGTTATCTTCGGATACTTCGCTCAATATACACGATATCTTAGGATAGTCGTTCCGGGGGTTACAACCCCGTGATACCTGACGGTAATTCTCTTGTAATATCACTCGCAGCCCAAAAATAGATTTTTCCTATGTAAAAATCCGTTTTATATGCCAGTCTTTGCCATCTGAACAAGTGGAGTTGAAAGCTGCACTCCATCTGGTAGCACTTTTTGTTGTCAGATCCTTGCCTGTGGTTTTCCTGCTTCTGATGTCA
The DNA here is from genome assembly GCF_036898095.1 of Palaemon carinicauda. Lineage (NCBI taxonomy): Eukaryota > Metazoa > Arthropoda > Malacostraca > Decapoda > Palaemonidae > Palaemon > Palaemon carinicauda. Next base: position 99,628,395 of record NC_090739.1, on the reverse strand, counting down.
TCAACCTCATTCTCCCTACCCATTAGGATCTTGTATCACTATTTTTCCGTTGGGCATGACCGATAGTGTGGACAAGTGATTAGCTGATGTGCTTGGCCGTAAGCAGATCACTTTTTCTGGAAGTTACTAACTAATTCAGCTTTTTCATTCAGTGAAATCAAAACACTCTAGATAAACTTTGATGCCTTTGGAGTTGTAGATCCAAAAAGTATTTATCCTCTTTTATATAAAGACCACGGATTTCTTAGCTCCTATGTTAACTGTTATTTACTGTAAGTAAGCAAGATGTTCTTTTTGCAATTGCTAAAGAATTAGTAATGTGTTTGTGGTAGCTCTAACCCTGCTGATTACCATCCAATTTCCATAACTCTCATGTTGTCTAAAGTTTTGCTAATGTCTTTTGGCAAAAAGTCTTAATAGGTATGCTGAATGCAAAAATCATTTCCTAGTTTGCAATTAGGCTTCTCAAGGGTCCTGGAGCATTTGATCTCTTTCTTACAATTTTCAATGCAAACAGATACCCTTTGCTTGTGACCAGGAACTCTGTATATTTGGCCTTATTCTAGTGTTGTCTTTGACCGTATTATTCATCAAACACTTGTTTTAAAACTCAAATATATGGAGGTAAGTGGGTCTTTTCGTAGCATCATCATTGAAGCTTTAAGTAATAGATTGTGAAGAGTTGTTGATGGACACCATAGAGGACATAGGAATATAATATATTGTGTTCTTCCTCATGGTAGTGTTCTTGTCTCAATACTTTTCATATTATAAACACACTCATGAAATATAGTTTGTCCTAAAAAACAAACTCATTGCATATGCAGATGGTGCTAATGTCTTTGCCTCATTTCCATCAACTGTAATGGTTGCTGAATCTCTCAATAGAGATCTAGATAAAATTAGTACATGGTGCATATCATGGGGCATAAAGTTAAACCCTAACAAAACTTGAAGTATCGTTGTAAGCAAGTTGAGAACAGTGGCTTCTCAATATTCAGACCTTTACATTGATGTTTCATTAATTATATACAACTTCTTAAAAACTTTGGGTATAATTCTTGATTTTAAATTTGCTTTTCAGAAACACATTCGGCCTGTTCTTCAATTGCACTAAAAATAGCCTATTGGAAAGCCTTTTATGATTTTTTATAGTAAATCTGTTATGACGAAATGTTTTAATTCTTTCATTCTGCATTGTTTTTTTATTATTGTCATCCTGACTCTCATCTTACTTCTTTCAGACGAAAACTTGAGGTGTATTAATCTGAGAATTTTCGTAATTTGGACCACCCTTTGCATTCAGATTTAGATATTATATGTAGTGTGACTACACCTGCCGTATGTATATTGATATGGCTCACTAAGCTAATCATGAACTTTTAAACCCTGCCGATGTGCTAATGTCCCTGATTGGTAAACACCAGATTGGGGTTTGAGTCCCGCTCCAACTTGATAGTTTCTTTAGTTGCTGTAACCTCACCATCCTTCTGAGTTAAGGATGGTGGCTTTGAGAGAGCCTTTAGTTCTTCCTGTTGAGTCATCAGTATCCATTGTCTGGCTCTCCTTGGCCCTAGCTTGGGTGGAGAGTGTGATTTGGCACTTATTATATATGTACATGGTCAGTCTCTATAGCATTGTCCTGCTCGATAGGGCAATGTCACTGTCCCCTGCCTCTGCCATTCATGAGTGGCCTTTAAACCTTTAAACATGAAGGATACATCAAATGAAAAATTGGGGGTTGTGAGGTGCCTCTTTTTTTTTTTTTTTTTTTTTTTTTTTTTTTTGATATGTCAATTTGCAACCATGTCCCAGGGCAGTGAACATGTTAACACTCTATCAGACGGTACGATTCATTTGTAAGAATTTTGCATTACTTTATGGTTAACTTGGTTTGATTTATACATCTCTTCAGAATTATCTGCATAAATTTCGTTTTAGGGCATATGGATCACATGATCAAGATAGTGTAGTTGGCGATTGGTTAGCCATAATTCTATGCTTGTGCATCTCATTCGTACTTGAATCTATGTATATAGAACCTAATTTTTCCAGGAGATGCTTATGAATTTCTGTAAACAGGAAATGTGAGAAATTTCCTATTTCTTGAGATTTAGAATAGAAGCTTTTGCACCAGAGAGTTGAGGTACATACTGTTTTATATGTATATGATTTTTGGTGGTCCGTCTCAGGTATTAAAGTTGTAGATTTTTCAAATTTTCTTATTGCCATAAGATTATCTCCTTTGCCACATGAATGCGTTTCAAATAGTTATTCGTTTGACCAGTTCCTCTCCTCCTGCCATTGCGCTTCTTGGTCAAATTACTTTTGACGAACATCTTGAAGACATTTCTTGATGACGGAACCCAAGTGAACCATTGATCCCTTTGTAATTAAAATATCCTTTTTATGATGGCCGTAAGAGGTCTCATATCTTAAATTGCCTCTCCTGATGATGATGATATAGATAGACCCGCCGTTGGCAGCCCGTAAGGGGAATGGAGCGTTGGTTGCATCTTTTAAAAGCTGTTACTTGTATTGGATGACACAAACACTTGAAGATTTTTGTTTAGCTTTTCATAACTGCCTTCCTGATTCCACTTGTCGTTGATTCCTTTTTGACGATGTATTTTAATTTTCTTCCAAACTTGCAGACTCAATTATTCTCTTAACTTTCACCAAAGCATTTTCTGCATCACCCAAATCTTGTTTCCTTTTTAATGACCTCAGAGGCAAGTTGGTGATAAAATCTTGCAAATTTGGGTTGATCAATAAAGCGATTAAAACAATCTTTTTACCTTTTCTAACATTCCTGCTCAAGACGAATGACAATTTGAAAACAATTTGGGAATGCACCGGTATTCCATATTTCCCCTAACAGAGAGACTAAGAATCTTTTGGAGCTCTGACAAGAAAGCATTCAACTTTCCTATTGATGACGAAAGACGAATTGGAGTCGAAAAATTAGTTAGGAGAATTTTGAAGACTATTTCGGATTTGACGCCTGTTAGGGATTTCCAGAAGGAAGATGTTCAATTGGAGTGCATCTCCTTTGAAGTCCTTACCTTTTTAGCAGAAAAAAAAAGAAATACTTCAAATTTTAGAATTTTAGATCTTTCTCTGGTCCTTCAATATTCTCTACTTCTGTGCAGTTTCTGCCTTATACTGCACAATCTTTATATTTAGATCTCCAACATTATGGACTGTACTTTTTCATTTTAAATTCACCCTATCGTAAACTGATCAACAAATAATAACTAGTTCTCCTTTTCGGATTCTTTTTTTCATCTCTCTCGTTCTCCTTCCTGTGTCCCTCTTTTTCCTGTATTTTCTGTCCGAACCCTTTCAGAAAAATAAGGTTATAAGTTTTCAAGATTCTTGTTTTGCTTTCCATGACTGCCTTCCTGATTCCACTTGTCGTTGATCCCTTTATTATGAGGTATTTTGGTTTTCTTTCAAAGTCGCACACTCCCCAATTCTCTTAACATTCACCAAAGCATTTTCTTCAACACCTAAATCTTGTTTCCTTTTTGATAACCTCGTAATGAGTCAGTGATAAAAGCTTGCAAATTTGGGTTGGGAAATAATACAATGAAAACGATCTTTTTACCTTTTCTAACATTCCTGCTCAAGACGAATTACAATTTGAAGCCGATTTGGGAATGCACTGGTATTCCACATTTCTACTAACCGAGAGACTAAGAATCTTTTGGTCCTCTGACAACAAAGCATTCAACTTTCCTATTGATGACGAAAGACAAATTGGAGTCGAACAACAAGTTGGGAGAATTTTGAAGACTATTTCGGATTTGGAGCCTGTTAGGAATTTCCAAAAGGCATTGATGTTTTTTTTAAAAATAAGCTATATACAGGAACTCTATATTATTGGTTCGGAAGAGTTGCCCGCTTCCCGCTAGCCCGAAGGGCCTCCCCACTTCCCGCGGGCAGGGCGGGGCTCCCCCCTTT
>NC_090739.1:99616929-99619429 GCF_036898095.1 Palaemon carinicauda | reverse complement strand
ATTCAGACGTCTGGCACCGGAACGATTGGCAGCCGCCAAACAGACGTTCGCCGAAATGGAGAAAATGGGCATTTGCCAAAAGGCCTCCAGCCCATGGTCGTCACCCTTACACATCGTTCTGAAGAAAGACGGCTCCCTCCGTCCGTGCGGGGATTACAGGCGCCTGAACATGCAAACAGAACCGGATCACTACCCCCTCCCAAACATTGCCGATGTGACCTCCTACCTGCACAAAGCGAAGGTTTTCTCTACGCTCGACCTCCTGAAGGGGTATTATCAGGTGCCTATGAACCCAGAAGACATCCCCAAGACACACACCTTCAATTACTCCTCTTTTGGCCTTCGTAATGCTGGGGCAACGTTTCAACGTCTCATGGATGGCATCTTAGGGGACCTCCCTTTCTGTGTATGTTATGTGGACGACATACTTGTGTTCTCCTCCTCAAAAGAGGAACACCTCCGTCACCTGCGCATCGTGCTCGACCGCCTGCAACAAAACGGCCTTGTAGTCCGGTACGACAAGTGTACCTTTGGCGCCAACGAAGTGTCGTTCTTAGGGCACCGTATCACTCATGAAGGAGTCCATCCCCTCCCTGAGAAGGTAGCAGCCGTTCAGATTTTCCCCGCGCCCTCGACCGTCAAAGCTCTGCAGGAATTCTTGGGCATGATCAACTATTATCACCGTTTTCTGCCAGCCATTGCCGCCACTCTTGCTCCCCTCTATGCCTCCCTCAAGGGCAAGCCAAAGGACCTGAAGTGGGGTCCCCTTCAAGAAGCAGCCTTCTGCAATGCGAAGAAGGCCCTATCAACTGCTGCGGCTCTCACTTTTCCTATCCCACACGCCCCTCTCCTTCTCTCCACCGATGCCAGCGACGTCGCTATTGGTGCAGTACTCAAGCAGGTGGTCAAAGGCTCGCCCCGCCCATTGGCCTTCTTCAGCAGAAAACAGTCCAAGGCAGAATCGGGTTATTCTACCTTCGATCGAGAATTGCTGGCGGTGCACTTGGCTGTCCGTCACTTTCGCCATTTCTTAGAAGGTACGCCCTTTGTCATTCGCACAGACCACATGCCTCTGGTGCACGCCTTCACTCGACAGTCTGACGCCTGGTCAGCCCGTCAACGCCGACATCTCTCCACCGTGGCTGAATACAATTGCACCCTCCAATACGTCCCTGGGAAAATGAATCCCGTTGCCGATGCCCTGTCAAGAAACACGTTGGCTGCCATTCAACTGGGATTGGATTACAACGCCCTGGCTGAAGCCCAACGACAGGATCCAGAGTATCAAGCTTGTAGGACATCCTGCACGTCCCTCCGTTGGGAAGATTTTCCCCTCGAAGACTCCAACACCACCCTCCTCTGTGACGTCAGTACTGGTAGACCGCGACCTTGGATTCCTGCTCCCATGCGCCGACAGGTGTTTGATTTCATTCACGGCCTTTCACATCCCTCGTGCCGTTCTACTGCACAGCTGCTGAAAGCAAAGTTCATTTGGCACGGCATTTCTAAGGATGCTAAGGATTGGGTCCGCGCCTGTACTTCTTGCCAAACTTCCAAAGTACATCGACACACGGATTCAGGAGTGGGCACCTTTCCTCAACCTCAGCGTCGTTTCGCACACATTCACGTCGATGTTGTAGGCCCCCTACCCACATCACAAGGACATCGTTACCTGTTTACCATCATCGACCGCTCCACTCGTTGGCCTGAAGCCATTCCCATGGAAACTGCAACGTCCGCCTCATGTACATCTGCCTTACTCTCTGGATGGATTTCAAGATTCGGTATTCCTGAGCATATTACTTCTGACAGGAGAACCACTTTCACCTCTCAATTGTGGACGTCATTAGCGAATCTCCTGGGCATCACCCTACATCAGACAATGGCCTACAACCCCGCTGCCAATGGAATGGTTGAACGTTTTCATCGCACCCTCAAAGCAGCTTTGATGTCCCGCTGCAAGGATTGCAACTGGTTTACTCAGCCTCCCTGGGTCCTCCTGGGACTAAGGACCACTCCTAAAGACGCCCTCGACGTCTCGGCAGCTGAAATGGTATACGGCGACCCGTAGGTCATCCCTGCCGAATTTTTTCCTTCTACAACCTCCTCCGACGATCTCCAGCGCATACGTCACGTCGTGGGAAAATTTACTCCATGCCGCCAGACTTACAAGCCCCCAGCGAAGCATCACATACCAACGGACTTGCACTCTGCAACACACGTCTTTCTGCGGAACGACACTAGCAAGCCACCACTAACGCCCCCTTACACGGGCCCTTTCCTTGTGATCCGACGCAGTCCGAAAGCATTCCTACTAAACATTCGGGGCAAAGAAGACTGGGTCTCCATTGATCGTCTAAAACCTGCTTATCTTCTGCCAGATGACCCGCCTACAGTTCGCCTCTCTAGATCAGGGCGCCCTATTTAACATGTACAGTATGTCATTTTTAGGGGGGAGCCATGTACCAACCGTGTGTCACACAATTGTACATAATTCCCT
>NC_090739.1:99579429-99614429 GCF_036898095.1 Palaemon carinicauda | reverse complement strand
ATGCTGTCTTTCAGGTCAGAACAGTGTTCAATGTTCAACCTGAGATTGAGTAGTTATTTCACAAGCTTATTCATTATTGTTATTGCTGCATAGATTGTCATTAAACACATTTCTAAATGACAAAGTTTTAGAACCTGATCTTTGTGAATATTTTTTTTTTTTTTATAAAATCATAGATGCGATGATGCTTTCTCTGAGGTATTCGTATCACTAAATACTGCTTGGGTAGGCACTTGTGAAATTAGGTCTCCCTTGCGAAAAGATCTAGTCCTCTTATTTTGCATAGTAAATCTTCATCATTTAGTTAAATTTCCTTTTCTTCAATGTTTTTTTATACGCATCTGACTGGAACTACTGCAAGCTATGTATATTACCACCTTTATAAAATATGCAGTATTTACCAAATATCACTATTTCACATCTTTTAATGACGACTTGTTTACTTACATACCTTCTCGCTCTCACCCCTTCTCAATCATACCCCTTCTAGCTCTCACCACCCTCAGACTCTCTCTCTCTCTCTCTCTCTCTCTCTCTCTCTCTCTCTCTCTCTCTCTCTCTCTCTCTCCATAATAAATAATAAACGATAGCGTTGAGTTTATATCCCCCTCACATAAAACTCAATTTCCAAATAAATATCAACTTGAGAAACACTACAAGTTCCATTCTTTAGAGATATGATGTTCGTGAAGTGAATCTTTATCTCACTAAGAGTTGGAATTGTTGAAAGACAAACACACAAGAATGGAAGTAATAATGTTTTTTCTGGAAGGGTTACAAGATTTCGGTAGATTTGAATAAATGGATAAATTCCAGGAATTTAGAAGATAAGAACTAGTTACGTTTATCAAATCCAAAGAAATATCTTGTAATTCCAAATTATAAAAGGGCTCAGTGCGCAGGCCAATACTCACCTCGACAGAACTCTTTCAAAATTTACGTTTTGGTCCAATTATTATCATGATAATAATAATAATAATAATAATAATAATAATAATAATAATAATAATAATAATAATAATAATAATAATAATAATAATAATTGATATCATTATTATTATTATTATTATTATTATTATTATTATTATTATTATCATTATTATTATTATAATTATTATTAAAATTATTATTATTATTATTATTGTTATTATTATTATTATTATTATTATTATTATTATTATTATTACTATTATTATTATTATTATCACCTCCGCCAAGGAGGTCATGTTTTCACCTGTCTATTTGTTTGTCACAAAAACTAACCAACGTACTACAAATATATTAAAAACGATGTATTCAGGCCGAATCTCTCTCTCTCTCTCTCTCTCTCTCTCTCTCTCTCTCTCTCTCTCTCTCTTTCAACGTCATTTAGGTCGGTATAACTTATGCATGGTATTTCTTTATTATTATTTTACATAGAACCATATCTGAAAGTACTTTTTCTTTCATCGGTGACTTGAACATGACTAATGTCGAAATAATTTAATGTAGCTGTTAATGGAAGGAAATGTTCAGCTGCGATACTCCAATAATTTCTACATGATTTTGCGGATTCATGATATATATATATATATATATATATATATATATATATATATATATATATATATATATATATAAATATAAGTAGTAGAAGTTATTCCTCAGCTGCTCACTTTTGGGGGGGGGCGGGATGGCCATTGTCAGGTTTGCTCACGTTGTCAGATTTGCTCACTTTTGAGACAAGGCCGTCTAGAATGCTCAGTTTTTGTGAATGGGTCTGCCTCTGCAACGCAGTTTGGGGATTTAAACGTGAGGTTATGTTTACCAGGGGCTCCCCCTCTGCCCCCCCCCCCCCCCTCCCGCGGGTTGAGAGGGTACGTTTGCAGTACAGGGTCACTGAGTACGTACCGTCGCGCGAGGAGTTCACACGCTCCCGTTTCTCTCTCTCTCTCTCTCTCTCTCTCTCTCTCTCTCTCTCTCTCTCTCTCTCTCTGGGAATGCTGATGCTCTGATGACTCATGCTCCTAGGCACCATGGGTCGCTTTCTTCTTTTTTGGGGAATATCTCCGTCATTTGTTTCTGCACACTTTCGAATGCAGCCACCTGCCCCGCAGCTCCCCGCTGACCGTTTCTGATCTCATATTGGATGTTTATTCCCTGCATAAGCAGGGGGCACGTTTCGGGCTGGGACCCGCCCCCTGCTTTCATGACTTCGCTCACAAGCTGCCGATTTATCATCTCAATCGATTCAACTGTCTTCCAAAGGTATTTGTGAAGTTTACAGTGGAATTCTGCGTAATATTTCTGCGACTTACAGATTTGACCTTCATCTAAAACGGGGGCCTCCCAAGCTGTTAGGAACAAACAAAATAATTATTGCCACACACACACACACACCATGTTTTATTTCACAAAAATTGTTTGCACCTCTATAAGTATTATATTAATTTCAGTTCTAGCAAAATAAAAGGACATACTTACTCTCAGAAATATCAGGCCATTCTTCCCCCAAGAGGTGTGCGTCATTATAACGTGACATGGTTTACCTCCTGCTACATTATGACTTGAAATATGTCTCGGAGGAGGGTATATATATAGTATCTACGAGCCCAAACACGCACACACACCCACACACACGTAGGCCTAACTTAGGCCACGCCTCCCATCGACAAAACGATTTGCAACGCCGCGCGGGTACCCTGTAATTGAACAGAGGCTCTCCTACAAACTGCCCCATCCTCTAGCAACATGGAAAATGCACGAGGAGGTAAAATGAATCCACAGTGAAATTTCAAATAGTTTATATTGGAGATTATTTGTTCATGAAAGTGACTGCGATTGTGCTGTACCAACCGTGTGTCACACAATTGTACATAATTCCTTTTGTATATAATATGCTTGTATCTTCGCTCTTCCCTCGCACTCAAACGAACATGAAAATTCACGTCTGCTGTTTTGCTCTGAACATTGTCTGTCTCTCGAACATGCCATGTCCTGTTGCCTTGCCGTTTTGTATATAAAGGAGAGTGTTCCTTAATATATAACTCAGTCGTTTCCAATCTGCCTTTGATTTCATAACCCCTCTCTCGGCCCGTCACATTGGTGACCCCGGAGTGACCCGCTCCTCCCGCCTCCCCATCCCCCCTACACCTCTCACCGTTACTATGACGCCGTCAACGCATACCTTCTGCAGCAGTACTCGCCGTCGCCAGCCGCCCGTATAGCAACGCCTTTTCAGCTCTCTCAACAACCGTTGGGGGACCAAAGGGCTTCGCTCACCCTCGGGAAAATGACCAGTATCACTCGCCTGCAACCTGCCGCAGACGGCTCTCCTCGTGATGTGAACCCACTTCATGACTTTCAAACCTCCATCAACGCCTCCACTCGTGACGAAGAGGACACCTATTCAACTTCAACCGAAGCTGACGTGAATCCCGTAGGACACTTCATGAATGCCGTAGGACACTCACCTATGAATGCCGTAGGCCTATGAATGCCGTAGGATATACTCGCCTATGAATGCCGTAGGCCTATAAATGCCGTAGGACACACTCGCCTATGAATGCCGTAGGACACACACGCCTATGAATGCCGTAGGACACACTCGCCTACCCCGTGACGAGCCGGAGCGGCAACACAGCCAACCATCATCCACCACTTGCTCGCACCTCAACCAACGACTTCTACAGCCACTCACTGCTGCTAATCGGCGCAGTCGTTACTACTACCTCTCCAGATTCAGGGCACCTATTTAACATGTTCAGTATGTCATTTTTAGAGGGGGAGCCATGTACCAACCGTGTGTCACACAATTGTACATAATTCCTTTTGTATATAATATGCTTGTATCTTCGCTCTTCCCTCGCACTCAAACGAACATGAAAATTCACGTCTGCTGTTTTGCTCTGAACATTGTCTGTCTCTCGAACATGTTACGTCCTGTTGCCCTGAGGTTTTGTATATAAAGAAGAGTGTTCCTTAATATATAACTCAGTCGTTTCCAATCTGCCTTTGATTTCACAACTCCTCTCTCGGCCCATCACAGTGCTATGAAATTTCAGTCTGTTTACGACACCGAATATTACATTTAATAAGCGCCTGTGTATGAATTACTTTTCAGGTGGGAAGGATCACAAAAGGAAACACGATGATAGTGAAACACACCTTCCACTCAAAAAAAGAAAAGGAAAACTAGCCAGTAAGTATTACTTAATAAAAACAATGTGCTATGAGGTGTTAATATTTTCCGATTTGAACGTAGAATGAATTTTTAATCCGACTATAGAACTTCCAAGTAAATTAAAAACCTATTTTCTCTTATTGTAAACCAGACATTAATACACACAATGTAATGTAAGGTGTTAATATCTTTTGATTTGGATGTAGAAAGTATTTTTAATTCAACTTTAGAACTTCAAGTAAATTAAAAACATATCTCCTATTGCAGTGATATCAAACAGACACAAATTACTCGAAGAACCCCCACCTCAGGGGATTGCTTCAACATCCACTGCATACTTGCCTCCAGATTCGGACACGCCGGGGACGAGCACCCCTCTAACAAACAGTCACAAATTACTCGAAGAACTCCCGCCTCAGGGGATTGCTTCAACATCCACCGAAAGCAACACACAAGATTTACCTACAGTAACAGCAGGGATGACGCCCACTTCAGGACGGATGTTGAAGTTCGTTAGAAGAAAGACATCCTTCGACAAGTTCTATATTCAAGAGGAATACAGCCTTCCTTCGGTGAGCGATCCACTGTTATTCTTAATTTACGGTAGGAATGATATACGGTGCTGTTTGGAGCGGTATTTTAAAACCAACATTTTTCTGCTAAGATTGCTGGTCTTTTGACCTCAATAATGAAAAAACACTCATTTTTAACAAAGGACCAAACGGAAAATAAGCTTATGGAGCTGTGGCTCCCGGCCACGGTTATCAATGCTGGTGAAATTGGCGACCTCCTAAATGAATGGGAGTATGCGATAAATTCTAAGTCCCCTCGAATAGTCAATGAATTAATGGGGAGTGGATGAATAGTGGAAGGTATTGACAACTTCAAACTTTTTTACCACCGCCAGACGGTAATGGCGGGGTTGGGCACTCCCATTTACCCTAAATATTATGTCCATTGCGGGGTTTTCGTCTTTATTCCCTATGGAATTGGGAACTCCGGTTTTATTCAGTCTCTGGCAGCCTATAGGATGGCTAAACAAACCCTAAATCCTCGTTGGCTGAATATTGGTCGATCTGTAAATAGTATCCGCCGTTGCATGCAATATAATAACTTCCACAAGATTGTCATGCCTATTCAGTGGGAGTACATTTCACGCCTCGAGTTAATGAATCAACTCTCTATTTACATATATGAAATGGAAAGAAGGGGGGATTGGAAGTATATCATTCTGTTGGCAAGGCGTGAAACGAAAAAAATTCCCAACTATTGTCCCCCTCCTACTAATGGGTGGTGACCATATTTGTCTCATTAAAGATTTTCACTGTTTTGTGAAAAATTTTGCTGGGGCAAATCCTTCCAACCCCCTTTATTTCTGCCATAACTGCCTATCACAGCATACAACAACTGACAGGCAAAAAGAGCAAGAAGCTATCTGCGACCTGTCAGTGGCGCTGAATTTTCCCCCTCGTGGGAACAGAGTAAGATTAGAAACCCTCATAAGACGTAAAAGTTTTCTTATATTTGCGTCTTTGACTTAAAATCATCTTTGAAGAAATCCCCTGGGGCTTATGGTGTGGAGACCTTACACAAATCAATAGCTTATTGCAATATCATTATCGATGGCGAAGGTAAAATAGCTGCCTCCAGTTATCATTGCGGGAATGATTGTGTCGATAACTTTCTGTCAGATCTTAGTGATTGTTGGCCGGCGATAAGATCGCAGTGGAAAACATTCTCCATTGATATGTCAACCGAGGATGAAAGAACTTTCCAACAGCAGACTGTATGCCAGCTGTGTAAGACGTCGTTCAAACACGACCGCGACAAGCACAGACACCATGACCATGCCAAACCCAAAAATAACTTTATTGGAGCTTACTATGCGCGTTGTAATTTAGCATGTCGCGAATTTAAAACTCGACTCCCCATTTTCGCACACAATTCTAGTTATGACCTGGGTCTTATCCTTAAGGAATTGAAAACTAGAGTCAACATTATAATCATGACAAACCAAGGGCTTAAAATTCAGCAAATGACCGCCGATAATTTAGTTTTCCTCGACTCTCTAGCCTTTTTAGGATCTTCTTTGGATAGTTTAGCCTCCGAATACTTTAGGGATGGAAGGAAGGCTTGCTTAACAAAGGACATGTTAAGCGGAATTAGGGATAGTAAACTGCGGGGTGAATTCATTCAAGGCAAATTATTTTTCTGCTATGACTATATAGACCGTCTTGCAAAACTCAAGGAAATGCATTTGCCCCCAAATCGGCCTTTTACAACAGGCTAAAGGCGTGCGATGTATCAGAGGAGGAATATAAACGGGGTCAGCATGTTTGGGATATAAGCAAATGTAAAACGCTGAAAGATTTTCTTCTCTTTTACCCATTGTAGACACGGCTTTATTTGGAGATATTCTCATTTGGTGGTGCTTTATACTTTATGATAAGTACGGACTTGATTTACGGCGCAATGTTTCACTTCCATCTTACGCCTTTGACAGCTTTCTTAAGATGAGCAAGATTGAGCTGGATCACGTCTATGATGAGGAATTGTATAATCTAATCAGGCATAATGTTAGGTGGGGTCTCACTTCCGTAGTGCGTCAATCATTCACTGCCAACAACTGTGAAATAAATACATCATTTAATCCTAATCTCCACCGAAGTTCTTACATCCTTTATTTAGACTTCAACTCCCTGTATGCAACAGTTATGACTAAGAACCTTCCCACTGGTGGAATTCGTAAACTTTCCGATGAAGAAAAGGATCAGTTTTTAGGAAGGGGTATTGAAAATGCTAATACAAACGGGGATAAAGGACACTGGCTTCTCGTCACTACTAAAGCACCTTCAGAAGAAGTTGCTAGAGCCACTGATGAACTGCCATTATGCTTATCCCACGAGGAAGTTGCTTTTAGAAATCTATCACCCTAATGTAAAAGCGAACTGGAACACGAAGGAGGACGCATGACTGTAAAGTGTAAAAAGCTTATGGCCACCCATCACAGTAAAAAAGAGTATCTTATTTCCCTCCCTCTTTTACAGTTGTATATGGACTTAGGCCTGGAACTAGAGGTTGTGCATTCAATCTATGAATTCAGTCAAAGTGATTAAATGAAGGATTTTATTAAAACTAACATCGAAGCGAGGAGCGCAGCAACCTCATCAACAGAAAAAAAAAGCCTTCAAAGCCATGAGTAACTGCATCTTTGGGAAAACTTTACTCAACCCTTTGAAATACACTGAAAAAAATAAAGTTGTCACTAAAGCAGCTACCTACTTAAAGGAAGCCCGGAATACAAGACTAAAATCAACCATCTATTTGTCAGACGACAGTATTATCTGTACCTCTACCTTTCCACAGGTCACCATCAATATACCCAATTACATAGGTTTTGCCATTCTAGAATCGGCAAAGTTTGACTTTTACTACTTCTTTTATATGGTTCTCAAAGAATAATTATGGTGATAAAGTTAAACTCCTTTACAGTGATACAGATAGTTTCATTTTTGCTCTGGAAGTTGACGATCTTAATTCAGAGTTAGCGCAAGAACCCTTGAAATCATATATGGATTTTTCCAACTTCGACGTTGATCACCGGCTTTTTAGTAATAAGAGAAAAGGGGAGCTGAGGCTTTTTAAATCAGAAACAGGGAGTAATCTTATAACCGAGGTGAAAGCGTTGAAATCTAAAATGTTTTCCATACTAGTTAAGAAACAGGGTCACATTAATCGTTCGAAAGGCATACCAGGTCACATGCATGCTTCTATAAAGCACGAACAGTATTCCCAAATCCTGGAAGATCATCGTGTCAACTATCTCACTGTTCGGACAATTAGAAATGTGAGAGGACAGATGAGTACCCCTAGAGTAAAACAGAAGTATCTCTCGGCTTTTGATTCGAAACGTTATTATTTGAGTCCATACAATTTTTACGCATACGGACATCCCAATATTGAAGGGGGGGATGAGGAAGTTGCGAGTGAAGCTCGAATCAACAACCCCTTTCCCAAATTACCGAATCCACCTTCAGAAATAATCCCCCATGTTTCTGAAAATTTATGGAAAAAGAGAGAAGAAAAGGTTACAGTCTATTTTCCACCAACTGTTGGAAATTCCCCGATAATAGAATGATGGAAAACGGGGAGGAGTGAATGCAAAACTTTACTGCGTATAATTACAGTATTGTTTTGCTAGAGAAAATAAAAGGATGGCACTTTCCATTAAAGGTTCTATTTATTCTGTGGTACTTATATCGTAACATTTTTTTGCCGCTTTCAGTTGGCTAGAGGTTTAGTTAAAATGTACAAGTGCTTTAATGCTGCAGATTTAGACCTTTTTAAAGAGCCAGCAAGTATCATTGTGTCTGGTTTCTCCAGCTCGGGTAAATCCTACCTTATAGAAAAATTAATAGTAAAATATGAAAGTAAGTTTACGCACATTATTATGTGCGGCGTGGATCAACTTACTTTGAAATCCCATCCAGTAATAGGACATAAACTCTCACTCTTTGCAAATATCGTAGACTCCATGAGTGAGATAGATACGGAAGCTGGGCCATATTCTATTTTATATATCCTAGATCATATATTTCTCGAGGCTGTACAGGACAAAATTGTTGTGGATGTCTTTACTAAAGGGCGTCATAAAAATATCTTGGCTATATTTATTACGCAAAATATGTTTTACAGTGGAAAATACGCTAGAAATATAAGTATAAACGCCCCCCATATGCTATTGCTGAGAACAAGGGATATATCGCAAGTCGAGTTATTAGGAAGGCAAATATTTGGTTCTCCTTCATCAAAGAAATTTATGAAAGTTTATAAAAAGGCTGTTATGTCTAAACCTTTTTCCAATTTGCTGGTTGATTTAAGTTTAAATACTCTTAGCAAACTCCAGTTGAGGACAAATATAGCAGGGAGTTCCTCGTGCGAGGTTGTTTTTTGGAGAATGGGAGACATAAAGAGGAAGATTTTGGAAACGATATATGAAAACTATTCCCACCCATCAGGTTTGAGAGGTATTAATTCCATTTACAGAGCCGCCAGAGCTTTAGACACGCGAATTACCATAAATGATGTAAAAGACTATTTGACCATGAAAGATGCCCTTACTCTGCATTCGCTCACAAGAAAAAAATTCCCCAGACGTTAAATGGTGTCTCCAGCTCCAAAAGTTATCATCAGCTGCGATCTCGCCGATATGTGACGTTTATCTAAATTCAACAAGGGCATAAACTACCTTCTGATTTTCATAGATATTTTCTCCTGTTACCTCAAGATCATTCCTCCTAGAAACAAAAAGGCCCAGACTCTGTTAATAGGCCTAAAAGCAATCCTTTCTCAAACTTACTTTCAGGCTATTAGTCAGCTTCTTACCGATAGGGGATCAGAATTTTATAACAAATTTACAATCAAGTACCTAAAAGAAGAAAATATAAAACTCTATAGGGTTTCCTCATATGAAATCAAAGCAGCCATTGCAGAACGTGTTATTCGTACTCTGAGAAATACTCTCACATATCTTGACACCCTCCCTGAACTCGTAAAAAACTACAATAGGTCCCCAAACGGAGGGTTGGGATGGGGAGTGTCCCCCCTCGAAGTTCATGGATATACGAACCCGGAAATCATTAAGCGACAATTTCGGCGAATGTATAAATCAAGCATCTTTACGTCGAAACACAATAGTAAGGCGTTAGCAGTAGGACAGACAGTGCGCATTACAAGTGGGCTCTGTCTGTCTGTATTCCATCGTGGGTATAAAATTCAAAATACATTAGAAATATTCAAAATTCGGAGCGTGGACAAGAGACAGGCTCCTTTGACATATTATCTGGAGGATCTCGCTGGTGAAAAGATTGAGGGTGTTTTTTATAAATCGGTACTAATACCCACAGCCATACCAGAAACTTTCCTTATCAACATTACCAAAAAGAAAGTTACGAAGGGTAAAGTCAAGTATCTCGTGTCGTGGAGGGGTTACCCCACGTGTTTTAACTTGTGGGTAGAGTAAAGATGTTGAAAGGCTGTTGGGGGAAACTTAGAAATGAAATCGCACATACACAAACATTGGGATTTTCTTCTCTTCTTAAATAACCTCTCCCAGAAAAAAGGGCTGAATTGATTCCTTTACTACAGAGAACGCATCTCTACTGTTTATCACAGATCTTCGCTAATTTTTTTAAGAAAATCTAACTCGCGATAGTAAAGCAATAGAAAAGGTAAAAACATATAGGGGTGAAATAAGGACGGTAGCTTGGAAAAAGACACCGCTGAAAGAGAAAAGAAAAATCTTATCATCGCAGAGAGGAGGCGCCATACTTTCAGTCCTTCTTCCTTTCGCAGCAAGCCTGATTGGGGGTTTATTAGGGAAATGAGAGACTACTTTCTGGTACTGCAAAAGACAGTAGAAGGGTCTAATTACCAACAAGACGCCGGAGAAATAAATGTTCAAAACACTAGACAAAATTTAGAGGAAAATGGAAGGGGGTATACGCAGCAGTTGGGAGGGAGTGATAGAGATTTGCTCCAAAATTTTGTCAAAATGATACAAACGATCAAGTTTAAACTGGAAAATGAACCAAAGAAAAGGAAGCGAAAAGAATTGGGCGAGAAAGGCGCGCGTGATCCCCACGCCACGGGCTTACTCCAATCCCCCTTTGGAAAATATAATTAACTTAAAATTATCCCCCTCCAGCAGAAGGCACGCCCTCACATTCCTTACATTCTTCGAAGGCCGAGACGATGTCGAGTGGGAAGATAGAGGGAACATGAGGAAACCCATTTACCGTTTAAATTTAATAGACGTGTTTAAGAAATTAATTCAGCAAACGGGTGCTATTGAGGAAGAGGACGTGCCTTTTTATAAAACCCTACTAGATACAGTGGGAGTGCCCTATACTTATATGAAGAATGCAAAAGCTCGGATGCAGATGTGTGGAATTAAAGGAAAAAAGGGGGGGGGGAGAACAAGCAAGGAAAATAAAAAAAAAAAAGTAAAAGGTAAACTGCAGTGAGTGGCTTATTAGGAATAAATGCCCACTGGTAAGTCTACGCGAAATACATGTCTTAGCATGCCGTACTCGGAAGGCAAGTAAAGGGAGTGGGGTTTAAGTACTTCAGTTGTAGTCAGAGTTAGTTTAGGTTTCATGATCAGTTTACAACACGATCCCCGCACGATGCAGTCCTCACCGCTAAAATTAAGCATCGCCAACTTTAGGTGGCACTTCTAAGAAAGGGGAATGTGTGTTTGGTAGTGGGGAGCAATTCCATTGGCGTTATATCCTATGGACTTGTGGCGCAAACATATAAAGCCTACCCCTACAGTGATATCATGAACTGTCGAAGAAGGCTCTTTAATTTAAACCGATGCATTCATGAAGACCGTCATCCCGTTGGAAGTGTCATCTTGCAGAAACCACCGAGTTTTCCCACCGCGAGTGTGCCATGCATAGCCATGTTGATAACGCAGTTTAATTACGGCTATTCATACGATAATGATAAAGACGGAAATCTTCGATCGTATGTGTCTACTTCAAGGGATACACACTTTGCCACGAACTTGCAAAATAATACAACTGAGGCGCATGTTTTTAACTTTAAGAGGTGTCTACACGAATTGGAACAGTTTGCTCTGGAGAAGGGAAATGAGAGCATTAATATCTATGCCATACCGATTGGAATTGAGAGGTCTGGTCGCGCTGATAGTATATGGATGATGCATTATTTTCCAGAGTTGGTGAATTTAGGTATGAGGTTGGATGGTAAAGGTAAGCAAATCATTTTATTTGCATTGGAAAAATGTCTGCTGCTTCTCGAATTAGAAAACTTGGAAAGGTTTTCCTTTGTTACATCTGAAGACTTTCTGGGTGGCTGTGATATTTATATGTAATCTACTTATTTTCTTATTTGTTAAATAGAATCTACTTTATCTAAATGAATTTGCTCATATGTTAAAAAAATATATTTACTGTGTAAGATCCACCATTTTGTATTTTTATCTTCGAGTTAAACATTCTTCTCATTCTGGGAAGGAGAATAATTATGTAATAGGGGTGGTATTTAAATGTAATTGTTTTCTCATTTTATTCATGTAAATTTGCTATGTTAAGAACCAAGAAAAAAAAGAATTACTGTGCAAGGTCCACCCTTATGTATTTTTATCTTTGAGCTAAACTTTCTTCTCATTCTGGGAAGGAGAATAATCATGTAATAGGGATGGTATTTAAATGTACTTGTTTTCTCATTTTATTCATGTAAATTTGCTCATATTTTAAGAAAAAAAAAAGATACTGTGTAAGGTCCACCCTTTTTTATTTTTATCTTCGGGTTAAACGTTCTTCTCATTCTGGGAAGGAGAATGATTATGTAATTGAGGGGGTATTTAAATGTACTTGCTTTCTCATTTTATTCATGTAAATTTACTCATATGTTAAGAACAAAAAAAATTACTTCGTAAGGTCCACCCTTTTATATTTTTATCTTTGAGTTAAAAGTTCTTCTCATTCTGCGAATGAGAATAATTATGTAATAGAAGCTCTTTAATAAAAAGTCTTACAATAATTTGGTTCAAATATCCCCGTCTCATCTTAACTACTTCAGTTATCTGTTAGTGGCTATTGCTGGAGAAAGTCATATCGCAACACTGACATCTCTGGGTAATAGGGATATATTCCCTAAAAATGATGCTGGCAGCTTAACAAAAAAGCTCCAAAATAGTATAAAATTAGATCATAATTTGGAGCATGAAGTAGCCCTTGTCAATATCCCTTACCCTAATGAAATTTATGGGCTTCTTGGTGATGAACTCAATTCAAGGATAGAAATAATAATAACAAAAATGCAACTATCCTTAGGTGGGAAACCCACCGTAACGTCAGCTACTTAGGAAATTTACAAACCAGGAATAAGTATTTCCAACTAGGGTTGTAGCTTGGATAGTAATAATAATAATAATAATATATATATATATATATATATATATATATATATATATATATATATATATATATATATATATATATATATATATATATATAGGTGTGTGTGTATGTATTCAGTATTTGCAGTGGATATTCGAAACATCAAATGATAAAACAGAATGAAATATAGCAACTCGATTTGTAAACTCCTTTGCTGTCATTGATTCGCTAA
The DNA here is from genome assembly GCF_036898095.1 of Palaemon carinicauda. Lineage (NCBI taxonomy): Eukaryota > Metazoa > Arthropoda > Malacostraca > Decapoda > Palaemonidae > Palaemon > Palaemon carinicauda. The sequence continues at coordinate 99,601,105 of NC_090739.1, read as the reverse complement.
GGTTGGAGAGGACTTCACCCATTTCATAGTAGTAGTAAGAAGAGCAACACCTTGTGTGTTTTGTCATGGGAACACTAGAGACATCTGACGAAAGATTTCCCTGAAGTGTCTGCGTTCTTTTGATTATAACTCTACAGTACATTTGTAATAAACTTATATCTCTCCTGATAGCTTGATTGGTAGAGTCCCTACTGACATGGTTTCGGCTAGGAGCCATAGGTTCGAATCTTTGCCCAGGCAGAAGCGTTCATCATAGTTAAATCGCCAAGGGATATATATCGCCAAAGGTAGAATTCGATATTAAATGCAATTGTGATTGATATTTACTTTGCTTAAAATCACGAGTATAAACGACATATATATATATATATATATATATATATATATATATATATATATATATATATATATATATATATATATATGTATGTATATAAATCATAAATAACCACGAGTTGCAAACTCACTAATCACTTATCATGGTGGAGATGGGTTAATTTCAAGTCTAAGAACAGATTCCTGAATACAACAGGAATATGTATAGTACACTTGTAATAATCTTATATCTCTCTTGATAGTTCTACTGATATATTTCCTGCTGTTATGGTTTTGTCTAAGAGGCATAAGTTCGAATCTTTACCCAGCCAGAAGCATTTGTCCTAATTGAATTTCCAGTGGATAGGCTATACATTTTGAAAGGTAGAATTCAATATTAGATTCCATTGTGGTTTATATTTACATTCATTAAAAATAACCACGTGTTGAAAACTCACTAATTAGCTGTGAACGTGGAGATGGGTTTATTGTATGTCTAAGAACAGATTCCTGAATTCGACAGGAATATGTACAGCAGACTTATAAACTTATATCCCTCGTGATAGCTCAATTGGTAGAGTCCCTGCTGGCATGGTTTTGTCTAAGAGGCATAAGTGCGAATCTTCTCCTAGCCAGAAGCATTTAACATAAATGAATTTCCAGTGGACATACATTTTAAAATGATATAATTCAATATTAAATGCCATTGTGTTGATTAAAATCACGAACGTCAGGGATATATATATGTATATATATATATATATATATATATATATATATATATATATATATATATATATATATAAACTTCACCAAATGGCAATATATATAAAATTCATCAAATGGCAATGGACATCCAGTTTGAAGCCATCAGTTGTATATCCATTTAACCAACCCAACAATAATAATTGGAGATAGATGTCAAATCTAATGGTTTTTTAAATGTGTTGTACCGCATGTGTTTCATACACCCTCTTACACTGCAATGGCATTGCTTTATTTTTTATCTCATGTTCTCACCCTCACTGATAATAAACCTGTTTGCGCTTGCTATAGCATATTGATACTGTTTGAAATCTGGGTCAATTTTCTTCATAGCTAGATATATATAATCTCGTTGTCTCCTTGAATAAACTCAGTTGCATTCATCTTGCCTCACTGTTATAACCTAATAGCCACCCTGCACGATTGGTGGGTGCCAGAGGACCAGCTCCCTCCTGCCTTCCGCCTTACCGCTTTGCCCTACTGTTTAATGATGCCTTCCTCCAACCATGACCTTCATCCATGCCACAACAATGAAACTACCACCCTTTGCCAGTACAGAGGCATTCGTCTAGTTTCCGGCCGGCGGGATTCAGTTTTGCATCAAGGCCATGACTCGCTCAAGCACCAAATCAGACTACTTTTGAGGACACTTTCCTGGAAATCTTCTATTGGCTTTCTGACCATGGGGACACCCCAGTGCGACGCCTAAAAAACCTACCGCCTAGAGCAGTACTCACCAGCACCAGCCTCCCATTTAGCAAAGCTTTTTCAGCTCTTTTAACAGCTGTTGGGGGAACAAAATGTTTCTCTTGCTCTCAGGGCAATAACAAGTATTGCTCGACTGCAACTTGCCACAGACAGCTCTCGTCGATAGGTGACCCTATTTGGTGCTCTTTAAGTATGATGACTACACAAACCTGTGTGCTCCACCATCCCCGATGTCCATATTTTTCCCATGAAGGACCTTATGAACAGCCACTTCACAACTTTCAAAACCTCCATCAATGTCTCCACTCCTGCAATAGAGGACAACAATTCAACAATGACTGAAGCTGATGTAAATGCGGTAGGACACAGACACCCACATCATGACGAGCCAGAGAGGCAATAAAGCCGCTCATCACCCACATATGCCATCCCTTGCTCATGGCCCAATCGCTGATCTCGACAGCCACTTACTGACACCTATCAGCTACAGTTATTGTAGTATACTGCACGCGTATCACACGCTCGTACACTGTAATGGTATTTCTATTTTTTTTTTATATTTATTGTCATTATTGCTCCCCGCATGCACTAATAACTTGTAGATGCAGGTATGTACTTGTATCAATCTCTTTGAATAATGTGATCTTCCTTTACGGTAACTGGTGTTACAAAAGTTTGCTGTTTGGGGAAATGAATTCAGTTATGTTCACTCTGCTTATCAGTTTATACCTAACTGGTGCCTCCTCATAATTGGTGACCACCAGAGTGTTCTGCTCACTCCCGCTTTCCAATGTATTGCTGTGTCTTATTGTTTGATGATGACACCGTCAGACATTGACTCTACTATCAACACCAAGCCCCTGAGACTACCGTTCTATGCGAGTGGAGAAGGGTTTGCCTGGTCCCAGCGTGCTGAAGTCCAATTTCACATCAAGGGCGTTCTCTTGCTTGAGGGTACACTTGGGGACACTATTCTATCTTATTTCTTTTTTCTCTTGTTTATGAAGTTTTTATAGTTTTATATGAAAGATCTATTTAAATGTAGTTACTGTTCTTTTCATTGTTTATTACTCCTCTTTTAGCTTATTCATGTTCTTATTCCCTTTCCTCGCTAGGCTATTTTTCCCTGTTGGAGCCCTTAGGCTTATAGCATCCTGCTTTACCAAATAGGGTTGTAGATTAGCTAATGATAATAATAATAATAATAATAATAATAATAATAATAATAATAATAATAATAATTATACTCCTTCACATTGATGGCTACAGTCATATGCCGAACTGAGGCGCTGACTATTGCCCTAATTCAGAGCACGAGTCCACAATAACAAGAACTTGCATCATCACATGCCAAAAGATTTTTTTTTATTATAAGAAAGAGTTTGACATTTCACGTCTTTTGATGCTGGGCCCGATTGGTATAAGCACCAAAATGTGTTATCACCTGGATAAAGCAGACATAACCAATTTCCATGGACAGATACAAGTGGGCTCTTGCCCTACTTCACTTAATTCAGATAATCATACACATTCAGCCAACTGTGTACTACAAGTACAATTATAGGATTTGACAGTACCCTGACTTCAATTTCATGAAGGAGGCTGAAAAAAATACCCAGGAAACATGATGAACTAAGTAACCACGTACCCCTACCGATTGTATCACCTAATTTACAACGTGTCAGCAACTACTCTCATAAGGATAGTATTCAATACAAGTTGCAAGAAAAGCCCAGACAGCAGGTCCCTCAATGATTGTCATCTAAACAGGCCTAGCTCAGCTCACAAGTTATGAAAGGCCTAGCAGCAATGGCAGATAAGCCAAACTACAGTGTTACACTTCTAGAGCGAATCTTACAAAGAAACTGGATTAGTCGACTGAACTCTCGGCACTGCTCATAGGAGCTAAGCTATATAACCACCTTCTTAGCCAAAAGAGAGATTTGATCTAGGAAGATCTTCCATTGGGAGCTAATCTCGAGGCCTTACAATTGGCCTCCTTTGAATGAAATAGAAACGTTTCTATGGTCAACAAAGTCAATATTGTCATTAGATTATTGGATGAACACCGGCTTCAATTGGACTATGCCCCGACTGGACTGTAATATACCCAACTGATCTTTTGAAAAGAAGTCCGTCTGTCACGTTTTCACAGACAACCCATTACGGCAAGTGACCTCCACTAATAGGTAAGCCCAGCCCACCACCAAATACGAGTAAAATTCACTTTCGATGGTGGAAATAACAAAACCATTTGACAGAAAGTGACTGCTGAAACTTCAGGATATTCAGTTCTCAGAATTTTGCTAGAAACAGGGAATAGCAACAACCTAAAGATACTACCCGGTCAAAACAAGGCCACTAAGTCACTAATTGAGAAAGATATATATATATATATATATATATATATATATATATATATATATATATATACAGTATATATATATATATATATATATATATATATATATATATATATATATATATATATATATATATTTATATATATATATATATATATATATATATATATATATATATATATATATATATATATATATACAGAGAGAGAGAGAGAGAGAGAGAGAGAGAGAGAGAGAGAGAGAGAGTCTGTCTTTTCCTTGCGTCCAGACAGGTATTTTCTCTTTTCTTTTGTGGTGTCCAATACCACAGATTTTTGGAAATCTATTTCCCAGTCGTCATTAAATTATGGACACTAATGCTCAAAAGTTCAAGTGTCTTAAAATGCTGTTCCCTGAGTCCTTTTTCATAATCTAATTATTTAACATATATTTTTTTTCATATTATATTTCTTACAAAGTTAGAATATTCCTTTTGAATGCTATGATACAAGTGGCTTTTCCTGTTAGAACCGAAGGCTTGCAACATTCAAATTTTCTTACAACAGTTGTAACTTAGATAGTAATGATTATAGTAGCAAAGCCTGCTTAAATTAGGTTTTGCGTAAATTATGTTGCAGGAAAATCACATCTAATCATGTTGAATTGTTTTTACAATTATATCAAGAAATTGAGGCATGTACAGTTAAAAAACTCATTGCATATTTACCTTTTAGCTGTTGCTTTTGGTGATCTTAATGGAAACAGAAAATGCTAAGTTTATTAGCTGTCTTCTTTTAAATTCATTTTTCAATTGTTGGTCTTCCAACGATGCAGTCACTTTCAAATATTTCATTTTATCAAAAATATATATATAATAGTGGACTGAAAGACCATATAATATTTTATTCCATTTAGTAATCATGACGATGTAAGTTCACTCATGAGGTCATGTAGAATCCATTAAACATTTTGTCATATCATGGACTAGAGTGGATATAAAAAAATAACAACCAAACTCCGTGTAAAGAGAGGAAGATTTAGGAATATCAAGGCTTTAAATTAAAACAAGTACTTTATAATACTGGTATGTGTATTCATAAATTTTTAATCTGTACTTTATATACACATTATAAGAAACAAGATGGTGACTTACTGCAACGATTGATGTCCTACAAGAATCGTAATAGGTGCAGGAGATGAGCTGCCATGGAGTATCCTGATAAATTAATTTCACATAAATTCACAAGAGTGCTCATGCTATTTTGTTTGATATGGGAAAATAATGTGCCTCAGAATGATAAGGTATCTATTAAAGGTGGCTATGTGACTTGTAGTTTGCGTGTATGAATAAAAAATTTGCGGATTATAATAATTACTTCTTTTAGTTGGCAAGTGTTTTGACTACACGCTTCTTTAATAAATACATTGCCCATTTCAACTGACTTTTCTTTTTTTGAGTTATTTTGAATACATAGGTTAAATTTATATAAACAAGTTAAAAATTCTGCTGGAATGATTGATTATTGGACAAAAATAAGGATTGCTCTCATAATTTTACCTAACACAATTATAATGATAATAATGGTGACCACCCAATTCTGTTTCATTGAAATCCTTCAAAAATTTCAGCTCCAAATTATTTTATATGCATAAATGTAATATATTGGACTGCTTTTTTTTTTCTTTTTCTTTTTTTGCTAAATAACCCTTATTCATCTACTAGATACATAAGCTTTATTTGTCCGTGGTCAAGAAGTTCTTTTCCCTGTTAATCGGATGAAGCAAAAGTGAAGAGTATCACTCCCAGGTCTTGTAATCTTCCTGGTGCTGGAAGGGCTCTACGTGAGTTATGTTAATGCTACTGCTTGCACTCCTCGACCGTCTCTTCCTACGACCAAAGAAAAGGCAGTTAAAGTTGAAAGGTATCTTCATCTTCGGCTTTTTGTTGGTAACCTGAGCCACTACTTTGGAAGTAGTGGAGCCCCGTCTTGGTAACGCTTTTATGTCTTTCAGTAGTCTCTGATGGCCTGGTGATTGAATGTGGTTAAAAGTCAATAGACATGCTGAGTTAATTTCATCACTTAATTTTGCCTCACATTCACTATAAACACTCTCTTCCTACAAACACCTAATCGATACCAATGATCTAAGAAGTTTCATTTCATTATCTTCAATCAATACTGAATAAATCTAAACTATCAGCATTTTTTCTCCTGATGTCCAGCCAGTTTCTTTATTGCACATTTTTTTTAGTTACATCAGTTTTGCAACCTTTTACCCCTAAAGATATTAAAATGAACTAAAAATTACTATAACCTTTTTCTCAGACCGGTTTTATTAGTAAGAAATTAGCTTTTAGAGCTCTTGCAATTACATAAATCATTCCCCTGGAATCCTTATTCTTCTCCACCTCAATAATTAATATATTTCACTGACCTGTCAAATCCTGACACCTTTGCATTTCTAAATCTCACATATTCAACAGCCATCAAAGTATCACAGACTCCTTCTATACTTATATTGCTGAAAGCCATTTTTAGAACTTTTTTCTTTATTTTATCCCTATTAAACAAGTCTTTAAAATGCTCGCTTAGATATTATTCACATACTAAAAGCCTAATCACTTCCTGCTAGTGTGAAAGGTTTCAAGTCAAATACAATGCAATATTATTATTATTATTATTACTATCCAAGCTACAACCCTAATTGGAAAAGCAAGACGCTATAAGCCCAGGGGCTCCAATAGGGAAAAATAGCCCAGTGAGGAAAGGAAATAAGGAAATAAATAACTGAAGAGAACAAATTAACAATAAATCATTCTAAAAAAAGTAATGTCAAAAGAGATATATCATATATAAACTATTAACAACGTCAACAACAAAAATGTCATATATAAACTATAAAAAGACTCATGTCCGTCTGGTCAACAAAAAAGCATTTGCTCCAACTTTGAACTTTTGAAGTTCTACTGATTCAACAACCCGATTAGGAAGATCATTCCACAACTTGGTAACAGCTGGAATAAAACTTCTAGAGTACTGCGTAGTATTGAGTCTTATGATGGAGAAGGCCTGGCTATTAGAATTAACTGCCTGCCTAGTATTACGAACAGGATAGAATTGTCCAGGGAGATCTGAATGTAAAGGATGGTCAGAGTTATGAAAAATCTTATGCAACATGCATAATGAACTAATTGATCGACGGTGCCAGAGATTAATATCTAGATCAGGAATAAGAAATTTAATAGACCGTAAGTTTCTGTCCAACAAATTAAGATGAGAATCAGCAGCTGAACACCAGACAGGAGAACAATACTCAAAACAAGGTAGAATAAAAGAATTAAAACACTTCTTCAGAATAGATTGATCACCGAATATCTTAAAAGACTTTCTCAATAAGCCAATTTTTTGTGCAATTGAAGAAGACACAGACCTTATATGTTTCTCAAAAGTAAATTTGCTGTCAAGAATCACGCCTAAAATTTTGAAAGAGTCATACAAATTTAAAGAAACATTATCAATACTGAGATCCGGATGTTGAGGAGCCACCGTCCTTGACCTACTTACAATCATACTTTGAGTTTTGTTAGGATTCAACTTCATACCCCATAATTTGCACCATGCACTAATTCTAGCTAAATCTCTATTAAGGGATTCACCAACCCAAGATCTACATTCAGGTGATGGAATTGATGCAAAGAGAGTAGCATCATCTGCATATGCAACAAGCTTATTTTCTAGGCCAAACCACATGTCATGTGTATATAGTATGAAAAGTAATGGGCCAAGAACACTACCCTGTGGAACACCGGATATCACATTCCTATACTCACTATGGTGCCCATCAACAACAACTCTTTGAGATCTACTACTTAAAAAAATCAATAATAATGCTAAGAAACGACCCACCCACTCCCAACTGTTTCAGTTTGAAAACAAGGGCCTCATGATTAACACGGTCAAAGGCAGCACTAAAATCAAGGCCAATCATACGAACTTCCCGACCACAATCAAGGGATTTCTGTACTGCATTGGAGATTGTAAGAAGGGCATCACATGCTCCAAGGCCTTTCCGAAAACCAAATTGCAAACTAGGGAATAGATGATTACCTTCAGCAAACCTATTAAGACGTTTTGCCAGAAGACGTTCAAAAACTTTAGATAATATGGGAGTTATGGAAATTGGGCGGTAATCAGTGGGACTTGAGCTACCACAAACACATTTACATAGAGGAGTAACATTACCAATTCTCCAACAAGTGCTAAAAGCTCCTCTTCTTGCTAACTTGCGTAAAATAACAGATAACTTTGGAGCTAAGAAATCTGCTGTCTTTATAAAAAACAAAGGAAAAATACCATTAGGGTCTACACCTCCATAAGCATCAAGGTCCATCAACAGAGCTTTAATCTCACGAGATCGAAAAGCTAAACTAGTTAGTTTAGCCTCAGGAAAACAGGAATGAGGAAGTTCAAGTTTTTCATTACTCTGTTTACTGTCAAAAACATCAGCCAAAAGGGTTGCCTTTTCCTTTGGACAGTGAGTGACTGAGCCATCTGGTTTAAGTAAAGGAGGAACTGTTGCATCTACACCAAAGAGTGCAGATTTAAGGGTAGACCACCATTTATGTTCCTGAGTTGTACCAGAGAGGGTTTCTTTTATGATTAAATTGTACTCCTTTTCAGTTGAGGCATAAACTCTCTGAGCAAAAGCTCGAAGCTGAGTATAGTTGTTCCAGGTCAAATCTGATCTGTTACCCTTCCAAAGGTGATAGGCCTTCTGCTTCTCCAAATAAGCACGTCTACAATCATCATTGAACCACGGTTTGTCCTTCATTCGGTACCTTAGCACACGAGAAGGGATACGCCTATCAATTATGTTGACTAGATTCTCATTCAAAGGGACAACAGGATCTACACTATTATATAATTGTGACCAATTCAAGCACAAAAGATCATGCAAAATCCCATTCCAGTCTGCTTGGGATTTCATATAAATTTTACAAGAATATGATATATCAGGGACAGGCTGCTCAGTCTTCACTAATAATGAAATCAAGGCATGATCAGAAGTCCCGACTGGAGAACCAACCTTACTAGTTATAACGCCAGGGGAGTCAGTGTATACGAGGTCCAAGCAATTACCAGACCTGTGAGTAGCTTCATTTATGATTTGCTCACAGCCTGATTCTGAGGCAAAGTCTAAAGCTCTTAAGCCATGGCGATCGGTAGGAGAGATAGAACTCAACCACTCCCTATGGTGAGCATTAAAATCACCAACAAAGACAAACGAAGCCTTTCTATCATCTTCTTGTATCTTAGCCATAATGGTAAGAAGACAATCAAAGATAGAATCATCCATGTCTGGATTCCGGTAGATTGAACACAAATAAAAGTTGTTATGCCTGCCACAAACTTTTATTACCTGAATCTCTATGCGATGTCCTGCTAACTCAAACTCTTATCTTTGTTTTACTACCCTCTTTACTTCTTTTTCAAAAAACAATTCTAATTTAGAATCACAGTTAACCTATAAATAATTAGATTCGAAAGTTAACTGAGTTACATTCACACTCACATGGGTTATCTCCCTGAGGAGCAATATCACTGTAATCGAATCCGTTGTGTTGAAGTCCTAGAACAGAAACTGCTCGGCTAACACCAACACTCCTTCGAAGGATACCGTGTTCTGCAAAGTCAGCACCAACTAACTCCTCCCATTCACTCATTCGAATCGGGATGAAGAATCGATCGATGATCTGTTTTGAAAACAGGAAGGAAAGCAACATACATCTATTTGTCTGCAATCGCTTTTTCTAGTAACACGGCGACATATCTTATCCTCATATTCTAACACTACAACTCATTACTTGATACTAGCTAGAAATGAATTTGTAAGGTTTGTTAAATATGGTATATTCATGAAATCAGACAGCTTATTCCTCTGCTGCTATTATTCCTTGAAGTAAAGATAAAAGCTGACTTACAGGTGAGAATGTACTGCAGACTATGGTAGACACTTACTTTCAGTATGATGTATGTGGATGTCATTGACCATATGGCGACGCAGGCACAAGCAAAAGACTGAATCCCGAGTAACTCAAACCCTCCCCCTGTAATTTAGAAAGGATGAAAAATATTTTCATTTCGACCTTAATTATTGGGATATATTAGGTTGTTTTTATTCTTTATTATTATGACATGGGTTCTACTTACCTCGGAAGAGTCCTTTCTTATTCCTAGTGATATGGAGAAGAGTGTCTGCTTTCACGAAAAGTCCAATTGCTACCATGGCCCAAGCACCACAGAGTCCTGAAAGGTAGAGGTTAGCATAATTCTCATGGAGCATAGATTAACATCATACCCACCATTCAAAGACTGCTAACTAGTATCATATGGAATATATGTAGGCTTATCACTTCCAATAATGGTTTAATTGTCTGGTTCTTAAAACGAAAGAGAGGAGTCAGAGAGCTTTGTTGGGCAACTGTATAACTTACATATGATAGCCAATTGAGATTCATCACATTTCTGTAAAACAAGGACTAGTCCTTGGGAAAGAAACTTTAGGCTGGTCAGTATGTGATTACCATCAATGTTGATGAAGGACTTTGTGCCAAGGGTATAAACTTGGACTTGTCTCTTGAAGATACAGTCATTAGATTTTCTGAAATGCGATGCCTTTTATTGTTGCAGCCCAAGCTGTGTGTACTGAACGGACTCCTGTGATATTGGTCAAGAATCCTAGTAATTGCTGAAAAAATATTGTTTATATAAATACTGGAACACTTCTACCCAATGCTTCTAGTCATGTGGTTGTCTTACTCAGGTTTTATTATTTTACTACCCCACAACATTTGAGTGATAACTCTCAGCCCTTTAAACTATTCACCAAAATCAGCTTGAAGGCCAGGTAATATGAAAAACCTTTCAATATGTGATCATTTCGTTAAATCAAATGGAACCGCCTCGCTACGACGTTTTAGGGCATGACAAATCTGAGTTTGAAGCCTCAATACCAGATCTAAAGCCCTATAGATTTGGTGTAAAAGTTCTGGAAGTTCTGTTGATATGAAACATAATCTCTAGTGGGGTTTGTTAAGAGTGTTGTCACATAGACTAATTTTATTAGCATCCAGTGATGCTGTATTATCAACATAGACACTAAATGATGCTCATGCTGACACATTAATATATCATTCCTGTTGTAAAAAAAACTATGATTCTGAGGCGGCATGTAGTTTTCTGCTTGGAACCCTGGTGCCTTGCTTGTTCAAATAAATCATTAAAGGTAAATATCATTCCTAGGATATATTACGTAATAAAATGTTAATATTCATGGTTGATCATATTTTAACTTTTCAATTAAATCTAGTTTTTTGTCAGTTGGGTACGGCATGAAAATACTGTATGATATGATAGGCCTACCTGAAAATTTACTCTTTTGATGATGCCTTAAATTGTCTATCATTACCCTACATTGAACCCAATAAACTTCTGAATGTCATCGGGAACCAGTGAACATCAAATAATCCAAACAGGGACCAGGAACATTTTACTTAAGCTACAACTAGTGTAGTTTGAGAGATTAAAATTTGGGGCTTTACCTGATAAGGAATAGGGGTCGTCTGGAATTCATTTTCCATACATCTCTTGCGCCAGAATTCAGTCTATTCGTTATTGTTTTTTAACCTAAGCAGTTAGATTACGATTACCCTATTGAAAAGAAATAATTTCTATGAGATCACACCATTTCACTTAGTGAGTTATCTTTTGCCATTTAATTTTCATTATAATAGAATATCTATTTTCATAAAAATACGAGTGGAGAGAATACATTTCTTCCTGAAATATCATAGAATGAAATCAATGCTAAGGCTCAAAAAAAAAAAAACTTATAAATACTGTTCAAATTTTGTATCATTTTCTTAAGCAAAGGGGGTTGCTTTCATGGTAAATAGTTATTTATATAATTTGCCAATAAAAAAATAATTTTTTAGAAAAATTAAATGATAATTTTATTGACAATTTTTGTCTGAGCACTTTCATTTAATTATGTTTACCATAAAATGAATGTTTCTAGAACTGCTTGAAGAGATGAGTCACGCATACTTACCATGTACTGAAACAGCCCCCACAGGATCATCAATATGCAGTCTGTCAAACATAGGCATCGCCAGCACAGAAATTACGCCGCCTATGGTGCCAATAGTCAACGCTTCCCACGTTGTGAAAAGAGCACAGCCAGCTTCGAGAGACAATAGTCCAAAATCATGAAATGAAACTGGTCAGAATTGAATGAATTTAAATTAACCTATTAATTATATCAGTTTATGTATGGTGCCTCGATTATTATTATTATTATTATTATTATTATTATTATTATTATTATTATTATTATTATTATTAGCTAAGCTACAACCTAGTTGGAAAATCAGGATTTTATAGGCCCAAGGGCTCCAAAGAGGAAAAATAGCCCGGAGAGGAAAGGAAATAACGAAATAGATAAATTACATGAGGAGTAATGAGCAATTAAAATAAAATTGTTTAATAACAATAACATTAAAACGATCTTTCATATATAAACTAAATAAGAGACTTGTGTCAGCCTGTTCAATATAAAATCATTTGCTGCAAGTTTGAACTTTAGAAGTTCTACCGATTCAGCTACCTGATTAATAAGATCATTCCACAACTTGTCCACTGCTAGAATAAAACTTCTAGAATACCATGTACTATTGAGCCTCGTGGTGGAGAAGATCTGACTATTAGAATTAAATGCATACATTGTGTTACGAACAGGATGGTACTGTCTGGGAAGATCTTAATGTAAAGGATGATCAGAATTATGAAAATTCTCACACAACATACAACACGAAATAAATCAACGACGGTGCCAGAGATTAATATCTAGACCGTAAATTCCTGTCCAACAAATTATGATGGGACTCAGCAGCTAGAGACCAGACAGAGGAAACATACTCGAAACAAAGTTGAATGAAACAATTAAAACACTTCTTCAGAAAATGATTACGTGATCAATAGTTGTCTTTTTCTCACCCACTGAAAAAAGTCATGTGTTTCTATATATCTGTACGAATAAAACATAATTTTTCTGCTCACATCGTGACTTTATTCACTACAAAAACATCAACAATTGCCTCTAGAAAAAAAAATAGCAATCAAGTGTAGTGAACTAAAAATTGACGAGTTATGTACACCATTATATATGTCGTAACATATTCATGTTAGAGATAGCTCTTTGCAAAGATCATTTCAGGTATTTTTCTGGTTTGATTTTCTACATTACGTTTCGTACGATAAACCATGTAATGAAGCCTTGTGTTGTCCATTAAAACTTTGTCGAAAAGTTTGCGTTGCTTTCATCACACAACAGATGGAAATTATTTGATTTGACAAACTTGCCAACGCTTTCAATTCACATTGTGCATAAATATAGATTTGGTAACCTGTATTATATCTTACTATAGAACAAACACAAAACTATCTAACCAGGTACCACATAACTGAATTGTTGCTTTAATAAAAATTTCCATAGCAATTGTAAATCAAAATTCATTCTTTTAATTGTTCAAATTATGCTCCACCAACCCGTGTTTTGCTGTTTCATCACTTAGTTGCGTTCCTAAAAAGTGTTACACATTAAAATCTGCTAGTTTGAAATATTCTGGCGAGGCTTAGGAACGCATTAGGAGTAGGCCTGTAAGTATGAGAGAATTGTTGATTAGATATTTTCAACGTACGCACGGGGAAAACAAATTAATATTTTACGTACATTATTACGTGTTATGTGTGAATGATGAAGTTGAATTAAATTAACATTATATATTAGTATGTTCAAATTCCAGACTTTATCTATGATTTAAACGTTTAAGCAGAAAACATAGCCAATTGATATTAGACGAATAGGAAGTCAACAATTCATTACTTGCCAGCAACATGTACATAGTTATCTATATGATGGGGAATATAGCTGGAATACAAAATGATGAGCAAAACTGAATTATTGATAAGCAAAAAAAAAAAAAAAAATTATTCGTGCATTGAAAATTGATTCCCAAACGAAATTAAATCCTAGGAGAGTAGAATAGTAAAATGTCACTTTAATGCTTTTTCTCTGAAGTTGGTCAAACCATCACTAAGGAAACATATACAAAAATTACCAATTAAGCACTTGCTAATTAGTTTCTGATCATAATGATTCAGGTTTTAAAACTAACTTTAATGTCTCTAAACACTTGATTAAGCCACAAGTAATTGAGCTATCTATAATTTAAATTTTCGGAATACTTATAAAACCTTTTCTAAACAATCTTAAGAGTATATTCTTTTTCAGGTGTAGAAAAAGGCCAAAACTGGAATGCAGCAAATATCTTCAATATATGACTGCAGCACAACGCTTGCGGTGTACTGACGACAATGCCCCTCTAAGTGGTATACTGTATATATATATATATATATATATATATATATATATATATATATATATATATATATATATATATATATATATATATAAGTGTATATATATATAAGTGTATATATATATATATATATATATATATATATATAAGTGTATATATATATATACATATATATATATGTATATATATATATATATATATATATATATATATATATATGTGTGCGTGGGTCTATGTGTATGTGTGTATTAGTGTATACGATCTGTCAAAATTGCGGCTAAATACTTGAAGAGATATGCACACACACGCACAATCACAAACACATATTCAACTATTTCCATCTACACTACCTTTCCTAACTATATACTATATATATATATATATATATATATATATATATATATATATATTATTATTATTATTACTTACTAAGCCACAACCCTAGTTGGAAAAGCAGTATAATATAAGCCCAGGGGCCCCAACAGGGAAAATAGCTCAGTGAGGAAAGGAAAAAAGGAAAATAAAATATTCTAAGAAGAGTAACAACGATAAATATCTCCTATATAAACTATAAAAACTTTAACAAAACAAGAGGAAGAGAAATAAGATAGGAGAGTGTGCTCGAGTGTACCCTCAAGCAAGAGAACTCTAACCCAAGACAGTGAAAGGCCATAGTACAGAGGCTATGGCACTACCCAAGACTAGAGAACAGTGGTTTGATTTTGGAGTGTCCTTCTCCTAGAAGAGCTGCTTACCATAGCTAAAGAGTCTCTTCTACCCTTACCAAGAGGAAAGTGGCACGGAACAATTACAGTGCAGTAACCCCTTGGGTGATGAAGAATTGTTTGGTAATCTGTGTTGTCAGGTGTATGAGGATAGAGGAGAATATGTAAAGAATATGCCAGACTATTCAGTGTGTATGTAGGCAAAGGGAAAATGAACCGTAACTAGAGAGGAGGATCCAATGTAGTACTGTCTGGCCAGTCAAAAGACCCCATAACTCTCTAGCGGTAGTATCTCAACGGGTGGCTGGTGCCCTGGCCAACCTACTACCATATATATATATATATATATATATATATATATATATATATATATATATATATATATATATATATATATATATATATATATGTATGTATATATATATATATATATATATATATATATATATATATATATATATATATATGTATATATATATATATATATATATATATATATATATATATATATATATATATATATGTATGTATGTATATGTATATCACATATTTTTTTCATATTCAAGCCATATATTTTAATACATTAATGTCTGGATTCTCTTACCGACCTCAGGATCAGAGTCTCGAGGCGAAACGACTCAAAGACCGGCCGGCAATCGAACCCTGGTCCAGGATGCTTGTATTGCAGTGACCGTACAATTTAGCCTCGAGACTCTGATTTCGAGGTCGGTAAGAGAATCCAGACATTAATGTATTAAAATATATGGCTTATTTGGAATATATAAATGTGTGTATATATCTACACACAAACACACACACACACACACACACACACACACACATATATATATATATATATATATATATATATATATATATATATATATATATATATATTCTTATATATATGCATATATATATACATATATATACATATATATATGTATATATATATATATATATATATATATATATATATATATATATATATATATATATATATATATATATACAGTATAGTCACACTTTCTGTGACTATATACTTTGAATAAAATTAGTAAATTAAAGTTACTTTCTTACCAGTGATGGAAACCAGCCCTCCCAATACGCTATTGACGACATCTGAAATTCCAAGACGATGATCCTTATACCATGACATTCCCATCCCTATAATTCCAGCTCCAATGCTGGCTACAAGTGTTGTCACGGCCGTTCGAGCAGCATACTTCCACAGGTCTCCGCTAATTCCATACGTGCTGTAAGTACATTTGAGATCATTGACATCTTAAAGGAAGGAACTTGACCGCATCGCTAAATTTGGTGCTAGATGGCCTATATTCAATGATACGTCACTTGAAGGTCAATAAGTCAAATAGCCTAATTTAGGATTGTGTGGCCTATTAGTAACGTCTCTGCTTGGTGATCACCAGGATGGGTTCAAAACCTTCTCAAACTCGTAAGTTCCTTTAGTGTCTGAAACCTCACCATCCTTGTGAGCTAAGGATGGGGAGTTTGAGGGAGCTTATAGGTCTATCTGTTGAGTCTTAGGCAGTCATTGCCTGGCACTCCCTAGTCCTACCTTGAGTGGAAAGGGGACTTAGGTGCTGATCATATGTATATACTGTTAATCTCTAGAGAAATGTTATGTTTGCTAGGGCGATGTCATTGTCCCTTGCCTCTGCCATTCATGAACGGCTTTTCAACCTTTAAACTTGATTGAAAAATAGCCTGAAAAGTCCTCAGAGTGACCAAAAAGATTGATTTCAGTGTCTATTGTGAGGTTTAGAACCTGATAGGTTTAATGGCTCCATCATTAATGACTGTAAAGGTAATATTCAAGGTTAAAAGGTAATCTTTTCATGGTCAAGTGGCACACTTTGGTGAGTGAATATCGCTTGTAGTTAGGCTAGAATAGTGATTTCGGTGTCTATTTGTGTGCGAAAAAAAATTTCTAGATATAATAAAAAATCTCAATGAAATTCCCATCGCTACTGTCATAAATACTTTATCAACTTAAACTCAAAAATTTTTCGATAGGGTTATAGGAATAACAGGAAGTACTTAATTTGACAACTTTCTTTGACTCCTCAAACAAGTAAGTTGCTTCTCTTTATCACTTATATGAAGTATCTTTAAGAAAATACTAGACACTGTCACATGCTTCCTAAATTTTTGCCATAGGGATATTATTACGATATACACATCAATATACGTCTTCCAATAACATTAGAGATGATGATACAGATATCATCTTCCTTGGATTATGCATTCAACAAGTCATAAATTGTAGCATATGTGTAAAATGAAGCACTATAAAACACATTCGACATAACAGTATCACCTGAAGGCCAGTGGCAATTGATAAGGCAGGTGTTTTGGATGGTTGTGAAAATTCTGGCAGTTTTTGAACTAGCTATGACTAGTTGACACTTGCATAATCATTTTTAAAAGTTTATGAAAGAACACCAGCTTAATGGTGTAATCATAAATGCCTCAGAAACGTTTGTGTTTATGCTAATCAGCCTCATATGTGATGTCAAGAGAATGTAAAATGAAATATTCAGAATAGAAAAAACTAATGTGGAGTCTTGACATCAGCAACCCTGGAAATAGTGTCTGTAATTATCAGGAATCAGACATATTCAACATGCTACTCTTAAGAATGTATGTTGCAAGAGGATCCACAAGTACACAGTCATTTAGGCTATTAATTGTTTATTATAAACTTGATAATGGGGAAACCTTACTAGAAACCATTTTGTAATTTCTGGCATGTAAGCAAAAAAGGAAAGCAAGCTGCCTTTATATCAGTGTATAGTAAAAAGCCTTATCCTCAGCGTTTGTTTAGATGACTATAATAAAATGTAGAAAGATTAAATCTTCATAGAATATATCATAAATATCATGAATTACGGAATATTACTGATATATACTTATTTATGTGCATTTTACAAGATAGAATGAGAATGTTCACATGTATTGTTTTATGGAGTATATGTTTTTTCCTAAATATATATAGACTGTACAGTAGATGTTTGTGGCACCATTCAAATGCAAAGCAGTTATTGGAAAAGTTAAGTGTCTTTGTATACCATAACTATTTTTTAGAAAATAAACTTTTCTGCAATATCAAATAGCTTTGAGTATTCTGTAAACATTTCATCATGCCCTGTTGATAAGTGTAAGTCTATATTGAAAAGGCTTTCTGAATAACCAAATAACTAAAAGGTAAGAGTTGAGAAGATTTTCAGTTTATTTGGTCCTCAAATTTATCAGATGAAACCAACTATTTTGGTGGTTAAAAACCTATACATAAACTTTTTCTTCATTGTAAAATTTAGCTTTTTTATTCAAATAGATCTCAATAGTCTGTGAGTATCGTGTGCACATTATGCAGTTCTGAGTATGATATATGGAGCAATGTGATTTGTTTTTTTAATTTTTATGCCTATAAATGGTATTGATGAAGCACAATCACCTGACTAGCTCATGGCGTAATGGTTTTCTAATATACCGGTAATGGTACTGAATATTTACCAAAGAATTAAATTTTGGTTTGTCCAAATTTGATGCTGAAGTTCTACTCACCACATAGACTTGTTGAATCTTTTCAGATATCAATTGATACTGATCTAAATTTTCGTAATGAAACAATAAAAAATGCAATTTGTAGTATGATGCTGCGGTAAATTACGCCCATATGTCATCAAATTTTAACTAATAAAATCAAAAGGAGATTTGCGTGTCTTTAGCATTCTGAAAATTTACATTTCTAGTTCTCCTTTCAAATAACTATGGTGCTAACTGTTCCAATTGATGTTATGAAAATTTAAGCATTATTTCTTATGACTTGTTTAGGATTCACATATCTGGTATCATTCTCATCATTCTTTTTGATGAGGTTTATATATTGGCTCAACAGATAATTGCCATTCAGAACATGATGATTCATCTGCTACGTAGACTTTATGTGTTATTGCTGATTGCTTCCAACAAGGGAACTTTTTTCCATTCGACCAAATATAATTATTTTACTTGTGGCAAAAGAGACTATAAGATTATTGCTATCAAACTCCTAAGCAAGACCATAAAACGGAATAGCACTATTGCTACAAAGAAAGCCTTACCTCCCGCAGTTGAAGCTTAACCATCCCCACCATAGCATTAATGTGCCAAGGATGGCATTAGTAGGTGATCCCATCGGCAATGAATCCGTTCCATCGTCATAGCGTCCCAGTCTAGGTCCTACCATTTTAGCTGCCACCAGAGCTACAAAAAAGAATGCTTATTACAGAAAAGAAAATGCCATAAAGTTAGTCAAATTTTCCATCCAGCCAAATTACTGAACAGCTCATATTTTATTTTTCTATATAATTCCTACATACATTAGATTGTATTAGAAAGGTTTTCAAAACGTGGTAAAATCATAGAACAACACAGAAAATACATTTCCAATAGAGAAGATAAAGTTTTCATACAGTAAATATTGTGCGTTGAACGAATTTGACCACCGTAAATGAACCAGCTCACGTTATCATGCCACTCCCCCCTTTCCGACGGACACAGGTGGGAACCTGAGACTTTGGGTAAGCGAAAACAGGAAAAAACGTCATTATTTAACACTTTCGAGAATTGTAAAAGGCCCTAAAACTAACAAACCCACTTAACCAAACCTACTGTAGTAGTTCCCAGGTCAGAGACCTAACCAGGGGCAAGTCCCCCAGACCTCCCTTCCCAGGCCACAAAACTCCCAGGTCACTGACCAAGCCGGGAGCAAGCCCCATAGACCTCCATACCCAGGTCACAAACTCTAAAAGTAAATCACAAATAATTGCTTCTCTTATGAATGTCACCGTTTTTTTTTTTTTTTTTTTTTTTTTGTTTTTTTTTTTTTTGCCAATCTTGACATTCAAGTTACAATAAAAATGTGTTAGTCTTCCCTAAAAAAATAACTCAAAATGATTTTTATGATACGAACAGGAGCTCATACGTGTGGTTTGTGAAATGTAAACTGTAGCCTACCAACCGTGTCTCACACGATCGTATATAATAACGACATTGCTCTGTTTTTGTATATAGTCTCCTTTGTATCTTTGCTCTCCCCCCACACTGATAACGACCTGAATCAACATGTCTGTTCTTCTCACCGTTAAATGTTAACAGAAACCGTTGTGGGTTGAACAGGAAACAGCCTGTTATAAGTTATGGCCCTTTTGGCCGAAATTGATGTATATTTAAGCTGATGTTCTGTAATAAGGTTACTCAGTTGCTTTCATCCCGCTTTTGAGTCACAACCTACTCTTAGCTCGTCACAAAACAAAATAGTGAAATGAATATTTCATGGGAATAGGATGCCATTATTTTGTGTAGTTTTTCTTGGATTTATTATGCGTCCAAGATGATAATGTATAGGGAAGAAAAGTTTAGTTTTAGCGTTTTTTATTGACTTACCAATAAATTTGTCACACCCAAAGCCCCTGGTTCCCGCTGGATGGCCCCATTACTGTAGAATATACTACGGTATATCTTATTGACTAATTATTTGCGACGGTAAATAAAGGTCATTTTAGAAGACACTGGGAGTTTTTCTATACAAAACCACATTCCTTTATTAGTAAAGATATTTCCGTATGTTTCTAAAATAATACCAAAAACATTACAGCCTAGTAAAACTTATATTTCAATGGTAAAAGTACTACAACACATTTATGTAATCAGGATTTTTATTCTTTCCGAACTGATTTAAAGAGTATACTTCTAAAGGTATTATTCACAACTGCAATCTTTAAAATGTAATCTTATACTTTGAAAAAAGGCTAAAATTTCAGATTCTAGTTCATGCTTATATGCTAGGTTGTTAGTTATGGTGGTGTATAATTCAAACTAGGCTAGCTATGAGAACATGGATAAATCAAGACATAATTTATGTAATACATAAGAACTGATGAATAGCCTTGATAACATAGTGCCATTAAATTACATTTGAGAGAGAGAAAGATAAAGCGAGATGACATTAAGGATGTCGTGATTTCTATGGTATCCCTAAAACACCTATGTGCTACATATAATTTTTTCATCATTATTTCTAAGTACTTAAACATGATTCTATCATGAGTCCCCTTAACAAGATTTTTTTTTTCTTTCTGAAATTCAATACTGTGATTAGTAGTATTTCCACTGATTAAGTAAAAAGGAGAGTAAAATTCATTGATGAAATTTTAGTAAAATATGGATATTAACCATAATAATCCAAAATCATATTTAATATGATTTTTGTTTATTAAGGTGGATCCCCATTTTATACGCGAATTTCGTCAATGGACTTTACTCTCCATCTCAGAAGACCATTTCTTTCCCACCAAGTGTTATTATCATTGTAG
>NC_090739.1:99494429-99574429 GCF_036898095.1 Palaemon carinicauda | reverse complement strand
CATATCAAAAAATCCCCGGGAATACAAAAATGAGATCATAAAGAAAACCGGCATTGCTTTTGTGTAATATCCGAAAGCTAATAAAAAGGACTCCAGAAAATTATGATTAATGGCGTAAATAATTTGGCTCTTTTTCTTTTGAAGGGCGGGAAGTTCCTTTAGGTTACATTAACCATATATCAGTGGTTGCATTTTCATTTCATTACCTTTTGGTCACTTCCTTTTCTTCACACTCTTTTCGTTCTGAGATTATCTGTAGAAAGAAAATCTCTTACAATAAGGTTTGCTTCGATCTGATGGGGTTTCTTGGTTGTAATAAATAGTGATTATGTGAGAGAGAGAGAGAGAGAGAGAGAGAGAGAGAGAGAGAGAGAGAGAGAGAGAGAGAGAATGAAGTATTAAAAATTAACATGATACATTTCTGTCTGACATTCAAACCACCTTTGTTAGTTTCAATGCACTTTTCTACAAGACCTCTATAACTGCTTTTCATCAGGATCATTGAAATTGAAAATTGTAACATTCTCAGTCAAGATTTTCAGCCATACATTTACATTACACGTTCAGCTCAAGCCAATGCATAACAAAAAAGTAATTTCTTAATTTGTTAGAATACAAACCCTCGTTTAAAGGAATTAAAGGCAATTCATGAATGGCAAAAGCAAGGGACAGGGTCATTGCCCGAGACACTGACTACATATACATATGAGCAGCGCATAAGACTCCTCTCCACTCAAGCTAGAACCAAGGAGGGCCAGGCAATGGCTGCTGATAGCTCAGCAGATAGACCTATAGCCTTTCCCTCCTTAGCTCACAAGGATGGGGAGGTTTCAGCGACCAGAGGAACTAACAAGTTTCAGCAGAAGTCGAACCCCAGTCTGGCGATCACCAGGCAAGGACGTTACCAGCAGGCAACCAGAACCCTAGTTTAACCAGATACAGTAATTCGGAGAGGTCGTGAAACAACCCCCAATCGGATTAGTGCATCAGTATCAGCACCCTCCTATCCCACTGATTATTTATTCCTAAGTAAGATGTGAAGAGTTGAATTTTTGTGTGCATGTAAGCTTCCAGTAGTAGCTTGTATGGAAACTCAAAGCTAGCAGACATCTTACCGAGACTCCAGGTATGACTAACTTTGCATCCAACCACAGATGTTAGTAGAAAAATCAGGAATCACAGAACTAATCATCTAGTTAAAACATCAATAAGAAGGTACTCCTACAAACATATCTATATTTTATTAGTCTATAATATCCGTATGAATCTCTTCTGTGTAATTTTATCCAATAAGTGAAATACATCCATACATAGGCAAGATTCTGGAATCTGTTTCCACATTTCATTTCACTGACTCTATGGAGGCAATGAGTAATACAGGATTATTGTGGGGATATTAATTGGTGCCACTTCTAATCTATATCTAGTGTGAATAAATGACTTTGAATACAGCAAAAAGTACTTCTACCCACACTGCTTTTTACATACCAAAATAATTGGACAGTAGACTACAATGAAGGACTGCTAAATTCATTTGCCCCTTCTCACGTCCATTACAAGATTCAGTTGTCTTTTTAAAGTTACTGGTCAGAACTGGCACTCCTATTAACAATGAGTCTGTTTCCCAGAATTTTATAGAAGCTACGATTTTTGTTTTCTTTTTTTTTCTTTTTGTTTATTTTAGTGATGCTCTCATCTTCATTAGCAATAAAATAGCTGCAACTCAGGACAGATATTGTTTATGAGATCAGCATTGTTCCTCGTTGATGTCGCTCACTATCACTCAGTTCGCTGTAATGTTGCAACATTTAATAGCATATTCAACTAGGGTACATGATAGCTGTGTCTTTTTCTTTATATACATTACCATGAAATTTGGCAGGAACAGAGAGACTGTTTCACATCAATCCCTGAAATTTTCATTTGCATAAGTGAATTATTCTTGATATCGAAAAAAATGGCTATTGTGACTTTTCTATGGCAAGTATCAATACGATAATTGGTATTAACGTAGTTCACATAACGCTCATCAAATTCTGTGAAAATCATTTGGATATATGTAAAACTCTAAGAGTAGTTTGCTGCTCCTCAATGATTATTTAGCTAAAAATCGTCACTTACGAACAAAAGTGACTGACAGGTATGAACATGAAAATTGGCAGAAACAAAGCTTATATATATATGTATATATATATATATATATATATATATATATATATATATATATATATATATATATATATATATATATATATATATATGTGTGTGTGTATATATATATATATATATATATATATATATATATATATATATATATATATATATATATATATATATATATATATATATATATATATACAGGATATAATCCCTTAAGATTTCATTTGAATAAATTTATTTGTATTGGAGTTATTGGCCCCGCCGCCAAAAATAGCAGTCCCCCCCCCCCTCCTAACCCGGTGATAATAATAAAAGGGAATGACTGGACCACGTGCTGGGTGAGATCGTTGTGAAAATTTTGGTATTTCATATCAGCTCGCTCACTTCGTTCGCGACAAAAATACTTTGTGAGTTACCAAGGGTGAGCAGTTAAAAATGAAGGTTGACTGAAATAACAAAACCAAGAGTACAAACTTTCCAATAAATTTCTTCGACAAGCACGTAGAACAAGCATTTAAACTATATCAATTCTAAGCTACAACATAGGCACAGTATTTCAGCTTTGGTGGAAATATAACTGATAATTATCATTAAAAAGGAAATATTATGTAGCTGCATTACAATACATATATCGCAAGTTAAATAAGAGAAACTAATTAATGCTAGTTAGAATAATTGGTTAGTTCAAGGCAATTCTAAAAATTGTATCTTCTAAAAGCATAGGAAAATATACATCCAGATCTCATGAAAAAATTGTCCTGTTATTACTAGGAATCTATAATTACCACAAATATGGAAATGATAATCGTAAAAGGGATGAAGCTTACCTGAGGATCCACCACATAAATGCACTCCGCACGACCCAGCTATATCAATGGCCCCCATCTTAGCGAGAAAGCCATGGTTTCCCCAAAGCCAGCCTGCTGGGATGCAGTAAATAACTGTGTTGATGGCTGAGAAAAGCACATAGGCCACAAAGTTGAACCTTTCACGAGGAGAAATGAAGGAAGAATTGATCAGAATAGACAATGAATACATTTATTGCCAGTTTATATAAAGATGTTCAGTAGGCAATTCTAATGAGAATATGATAGAAATTAAGACAAGTATATCAACAAAATTATTCTAATCTAATTTTGGTCTGAGATGTGATTTACACATCAGTGCATTATGTTGAATCATCATCGTAAATGTTTATCATTATTTTCCATTCATTCCATTCTTCTATTCTCTAGATAATTATAATAATAATCCGTATACATGATCATCAACCTTGCAGATATAAATTAAAGACAAATCCAAAGTTGAATTCATAAACGAAAAAAGTATAAATCTTGTCGTCCTCTTACTCCCTGACCTTGACACACCTGAGAGTGAAATTGTTCGAAATAATTTTCGGTGAGGCCAAAATCCACAGAAAAGAAATGCAGACAGACATTTGCGAGAGATTGGCGGGTAATTTATGCGTTGTGGAAAAACGACGCCCTTTTTAAAAAGATTTGTTAATCGTTTAGAGAAAAAGAAAACCTTCTTCTCTTGTTACTCTTCTTATGCATGTGAGCATTTTATAAAAAGGAATATATATATATATATATATATATATATATATATATATATATATATATATGATATATATGATATATATATAAGTATATATATATATATATATATATATATATATATATATATATATATATATATATGTGTGTGTGTGTGTGTGTGTGTGTATGCGTTTCTAAGCCGCAGCAGGGCCCGAGCTAACGGAATGGTTTTATTCATGTTTGGGATTTAGCCAGTTTACATCACCAAGCTGAATGATGGTCAGGATGATGAGATATTTTTGTCTGATAGTTCATAGCAAACCAACCTAGTGTGGGTGGCCGGACTAGCAGATCTTTGCTCACCATGGCAATACAGAAACCTTTCACCACATTAGGGTATCACCACTCAGAAAGGAAATTATATATATATATATATATATATATATATATATATATATATATATATATATATATATAGATAGATAGATAAATAGATATATATATATATATATATATATATATATATATATATATATATATATATATATATATATATATATATAAATATATATATATATATATATATATATATATATATATATATATATATATATATATATACATACCGTACATATATATATATATATATATATATATATATATATATATATATATATATATATATATATAGTATAAAAATGTACATACATACATACATACATACATACATATACATACATATTCTTGCGAAGCTGGTCTAGTGTAGAGTAAATACAGTAGTTTATTAATGATATTATTTATACTTTATTTGTGCATTGAAAAGAGGTTAGCCAGCTCTAAAGATGAGTTCTCCTCGTGTGACGTAGATATATTATTTAAATTATGTAAGACTTTTGTCGTTAATTTCATTGCATACTTTATTCAAGTCAGCTTTTTTATATTTACATTATTTTTTTTTAAGAATTAACATTCTATTTCACATATTTTTGTTACGAAGTCTTGCGTAGTTTATTTGAGTGTTATGTGATCATACGCGATAGGAACAAGGGCTTAGGTAATGTTCTTTTATATTTTATGATGTATTGCACCATATTTGCGATGGAATACGGAGTTTACCATACGCTTTGGAAAATTTGTAAAAAACCTAGTGATTGGATGTTATTTTTTTTTATTTCGGGGACAAAGGGTGGAGGAGCTAGCTAACTGTGAGAGCTGTCTAGCCTGGCGTGAGTACATGTTAGAAAGAGCGATACTTGGTAACTCTGATGCTCTTGCCCGGGCCCCCATGCTTCCCAGATCTCTTGGAAGTTTCTGGAAGCAGCTAGGTTTCATATATAAAGGTGATCCCCCAGTTTAGATAGCCTGGCGTGAGTACATGTTAGAAAGAGCGATACTTGGTAACTCTGATGCTTTTTCCCGGGCCCCCATGCTTCCCAGATCTCTTGGAAGTTTCTGGAAACTGCTAGGTTTCATATATAAAGGTGATCCCCCAGTTTAGATAGACAGATAGACATTTCCAGCATGAAGTTCGCCATCTCCTATCTCTCTCACTCACACATGCAGCTCAGAGTATTGTTTAAATGTGTTCAGTACCTATAGTGTGTCCTCTCCAAAGTGATTTTGTGCCCCCACATATATCGTGTGTAGTGAGTACTTATAAACATTCTCTAAAAAGGTTAGGTATTTGTGTGGAGGACTAATTTTTGTTTTATTTTCATCTATTTTTCATGGTTTGCCAAATCCAGAGAGAGAGAGAAAGAGAGAGAGTGTGTCAGTGAGTGAGAGGTAGTTAGTGTATTGATTAATTGTTGTGAGAAACACTGTTGGTATAATTGAGTTTTTAGCTAGGTTAGGACAGTGGTGAATGTCTTGGGAGATTGCTTTTTTTATTTGACTGCAGCAAGAGTCATTCTGTGTGATTTGAGTGCTGGATTTACTTTTACATTATTTTATTTTACCAGCATGGGAGTGATTATTTATTTCTAAAGTAAGTACAATTTTATTTATCTTTGCTAGGAGGGATTCTGAATAATAGAAAATTTCTTATTTATATATGATTATAGTGCGATAGTTTAGTTAGCTAGGAGTGTTCGTAAGTGTTTTAATTTTTTTATTTTGCAGGCCGTAATTCCTCCTTTGGAGAACTTATTTTTTTAATGTTGTTCTATAGTTGCTGACCTGGCCTGTAATAGATTGTATTTAGACTGCTCTTTTGGATTGCTCAACAATTGATGACCTGTCCTATGTATTAAGATTACGTATGATGATGATGATGATAATAATGATCTTGGCACCCATGAGCCGAAGAGTTAAGGCTGTTGTGGCAAATTAAGACAGTCTTCTGTTTCTCATATAGTGGTGTTGTGCCAATAAAGACAGTTGGCTGGGTGAATTATTACTCAAGTGTTTTTTTTTTGTGACTGTTATCTTGTAAAAGTGTTAGTGAACACATGAAATATATATATATATATATATATATATATATATATATATATATATATATATATATATATATATATATAAATATTTGTGTTTTGAAATCATAGTTGTGGTGAATTTAAGTTTAAGTATTGTTAGTATTTAGTTATAAGCTTTGCCATTGATTTTGAGGGGTTTATTTGATTGTGGATGGGGTTTTGTGTTAAGTATTTTAGTTTTAAGGAATAGAGCATTAAGGTTATGGATTGTTTTTATTTCCCTTCTGTCTAAGAGCCCAGTTGATAACGTAAAGGGGAAATTTTGTCAGTTTGAGTGATTCAAGGGTGTGGGAGTTGTTCTTGCAACATCCCGCCACATTTGTGTTATGATCTGGTTATCTATTTTTCATTAAGTGTCAAACTTGAATATTGTATTCAGTTTTAATTTCAAGTGAAACAAGTGATTGTTAATTCCAAGGATCACAGAAGAGGCTCCAGATGAGTTCTTCGATCATTTTAAAAGGGTCGCAGCGATGATAAAAGGCCAGATGATAAATGGTCTGTGTTATTGCAGAGTGCACTCTTTAGGAAAGGTCGCTGTGCTTACTTATCCTTATCTCAGGACCAGAGGATGGAGTATCAAGGAGTGAAGAGGAGCATGCTGCAAGTGTATCAGATGACCCCTGTATATTATAATGAAAGGTTCTGAAGTTTGAGAAAGGACGAAAAAGTGACTTCCCTGGATTATGCTTATAAGGTACACAATGTTTTAAGAGATCGATAGAGACTGCTAAAATAAAGTATATGGCTGATTTTGAAGAATTTATGATACTAGAGCAGTATATATAAATAATTTCTGAACACATTTAAAAGTACTTGAGAGAGAGAGAGAGAGAGAGAGAGAGAAAGAGAGAGAGAGAGAGAGAGAGAGAGAGAGAGAGAGAGAGAGAGAGAGAGAGGTGAAGAAACTCAATAAGGCCGCTTCGCTGAATGAAGATGATAATATTTTTAGTCGTAAACCCTCCTCGGGCATGAAGTTTCAACCATCATTCCGACCAAGTGTCAAGTATTCCCCGAACCATGGAAACCAGTTCAGTAATAACTACATGAACAAGCTCAACAGTTACAGTGGAAGTAGCACTTGTACTGTCCCTAAGCAGAATGCGATAGTACCAGTGTAACAAACATTGAATCGTCCTTCTTCAAGTATCGTGAAAGTCGTGTAGAAGGTTGATATTGTCTGTTTTAAGTGTGGCAAGAGGCCATATCAGTAAAAATTGTTGGTCAAACCATCCGAAAGCAGTCACCCAAGTGATTAAGGATAATTCGACGTCACAGAATGCGAACATGAAGAAGCAATCGGGAAAAGGACAGAGAAGAAAATAAACCAGAGCCAATGTTTACATGACGAACAGGACGAATCCAAACAGCATAGATGCCTTTCAACCATATATTTATGAAGGTATGTTAGCAGCAATAGATGGTAGTGACCAAACCCCGGTAGGGATATTACGCAACACAGGTTGTAACCATAGTGTCGTGGTACAAGGAGTACACCCGTTGGAGGAACCATCTCTCACAGGAGATTCGGTTATTTTGAAGGGAAGAGGACGTGAGGAGGTCAGCCTTATTTGTCATTTAAAACTGTAATGCGAGTTGGTCAGGTAATTTTGACTTTGCAGTAAAGGATTCATTGACTGTTGAAGGAGTAGACGTCCTGGTGGGTAACGAGGTTGTTGGAGCGCCATTCGTGCCTTGTCCCATCGTAACGGAGAAACCTTTGAAGTATAGTCCTACGACTGAACTCAAGAGGGACTACCCGTATCTGTTTCCTAGTTGTGTTATGACTAGGAGTATGAAGAAGAAAGTGGTTGCTGAAAAAGAAGAAAAAGAAATCGAAGGAGCAATGAACTTGGAGGATTTGTTTTCTAAAGAAGAGGATTCCTTGATGGTATGCAAGAGGAGAACTCCCAAGTAGGCCCGAGCGAAGAGGAACGACAGACGAGTGGACAAGAGGACAAAGTAGGAATGGATTTAGGAGAAATAGAAAATTCAACGTTAGAAGTTGGACAAATGATTAGGGAAAGGCTGATAGGATTGCAATGGAAGGATGCAACGTTAACAGTGTTATTGTACCGTGTGGTGGACAAGACGGAGGCACAGCAGTCTCCGACCTTTTATTATCTTAAGGATTGGTTGCTTATGAGGAAGCATAGGCCCGCCAATATCCCTAGATATGCCGAATGGGGGATATATTGGCAGATATTAATTCCCGCACCGTTGAAAAGACAGGTTATTTAAGGTATGTAATGCTTATCAAGAAAGCATGGGATGTAACCCAAACAAAACGGTATTTAGACGAGAAGTATGAGGACCAATTAAAATGTTAGTAGACAGATGGAAGGACCGAGAGGAAACAGCAGAATATGTCAAGAATTTGAGGAAAAGGATCGGCAAGATAAGGAAATTTTCCCTAGAAAGCATGAAGATGACGAGTCAAGGACGAACGAAGAAAACGTTTGGTATAAAGAGTACGAACAGACAGGTTAAAGGACCCTTCAGCAAAGAACTAAAGAAAAGGTTTGCGGGAAAAGGGAATGATCAAAAGGAAAATGTCAAGGATTTGAGGAGAGGATAGGCGAGTTAAGGATATCTTCCCCAGAAGACGTGAAAACGAGTCAAGGAATGACGAAGAAAATGTTTGGTATGCGGAGTTCGAACAGACAGTTTACGGTAGGATGGCAGGCGTTGGTCTACGTATTGGAAAGGAGATTCCCTCTCACCATCGAGTTCCCAGAACCATTCTAGATTTTGGAAGAGGGCAGTGGCCAGTTCTACGTTATTAAGATACAAGGAAAAAAGAAAAAATCTAAAGAAAACCATATTAACTTCAGATCCAATACTCCAAGCACCGGATTTCAACGAGAAATTCCTTATCCAAGTGGATGCATTGGAAAACGGGATTGGAGCTGTCTTATTGCAAGAAGATAAGGAAGGTATTCTTCACCCTGTTTATTTTATGACGTCAAAGCTGAAGAAGAAGCAACGAGTCAACTTGACAGTTAAAACGGAAATGCTGGCGCTGATCACAGAGCTAAACAAGTTTTTAATATATGTGAATTGACCACAAAATGAAGAGATTACAGTGTCTTTGGATCAAAATCCTTTAACTTTTGTTTATAAGATGAAAAATAATAATCAAAGGTTAACTAGGTGGTCATTATGTTTGCAACCGTATTGTATTAATGTAAAGCATATATCAGGTAAATATAACGTGGTTACAGATTATTTATCTTGGGCTGAATCGATGGGTTAAGGCCCAGAATAAATAATCTTTTTGGGGGGGCTATCTTACGAAGCTGGTCGGGCTATCTTACGAAGCTGGTCTAGTGTAGCATAAATACAGTAGTTTATTAAAGATTTTATTCATATTTCATTCGTGAATAGAAGAGAGGTTAGCCAGCTCTTAAGATGAGTTCTCCTCCTGTAGATGTAAGTATATTATGTAAATTACGTAAAACTTTCATTGTTAATTTCATTGTATACTTTATTCAAGTCAGTATGTGTAAATTTGCATTATTCTTAAGAATTAACTTTTTATATCAAGTATTTTTGTTACGAAGTCTTGCGTAACCTGTTTGAGAGTGTTATGTGATTATACACGATAGGAACAAGGGCTCAGGTAATGATATTTTGTATTTTATGATGTATTGCATCATATTTGCGATGGAATACGGAGTTTATCATGTGCTATGGAAAATTTGCGAAAAACCTAGTGATAGGATATTTTCTTTTTTTCATTTTGGGGACAAAGGGTGGGTGGAGCTAGCTGACAAACAGAGCCGTCTGGCGTGGCATGAGTACACGTTTGAGAGAGTAATACTTGGTAACTCTGACGCTTTTCCCCGGGCTCCCACGGTTCGCATATATCTGGGAAGTTTCTGGAAGTAGCTAGGTTTCATATATAAAGGCAACCCCAGGGTTAGATAGACAGATAGACATTTCCAGCATGAATTTCGCCCTCTCTCCTCTCTTTCACTCATGCACGCAGCTCAGAGTATTGTTTTAAAAGTGTTCAGTACCTATATTGTGTCCTCTACGAAGTGATTTTTTGCCCCCACATAAATCGTGTGTAGTGAATACTTACTAGAATTCTCTTAAAGTTTTTGTAAATTGCCCTGTAGGAAGGTTAGGTATATGTATTGAAATCTGGTTATCTATTTTTCACTAAGTTTCAAACTTAAATATTGTACATAGTTTTAATTTCAAGTGAAACAAGTGATTGTATAATTTTCATAAGTGTTATGTCTAGGGATTATTCCGATTTAACATTAAAAGTCAAGTTGTTATATAATTTTCAGATCGTAACATTTTTGTCTTAATCTAAGTTTTGTTCAGTCTTAATATTTTGAGTGACTTATTTCGTTATTATGTAAATTATTTAAATTCTTTATGAAGTGTTGTGATTTATATAGAGTATATTTATTTTTGTAAAGAGCGTATTATTCCAATCACCATTGTTTAGAATAGTTACGCTCCTCTCCTGTTAATGAACCATTGTAAGTTTATTCGTAATAATAATTACTGTCTGGGAGTTATTTAACTGACTCAGAATTCGTGTATATATTATATTATATGTTTGATTTATATATACCTGTTCATATTTGCATAAATCTGTGATACTCAAAAAATACCTGAGCTTTGAGAAATTATGTAATTCCCTGACAGAAAAAACACTGAATATCCAAGGTCTCCTAAGTACACTTAAAACAAAACTGAGTTATTAATCACTTGAACTATTCAAAATAACCTCTTACTTTGATTCCTAGTCAGGGATTACGAGAGAGCTCTGTAAGAAATACTGGTGATTGAAATAATACATATTTTACAAAAATAAATATATTCTATAAAAAATTTACAACATTAATACCAAAATATTATCACCAAAATGAATCACTCAAAATATTAAATTTGAACAAAACCTTAGACCAAAACAATAAAATATTATATAATCACTTGTTTCACTGGAAATTAAATTTTACACAAATATTTAATCTTGATAATTAATGAAAATAGTTAACACTTTAAGAAAATAATGATTGAATACGAGAAGAAATTTACTTAAAAGTAACTGATACAATAACTTTTTTTTATTATCACATGTGGTAATCGAACAATTAAACCAAAATAAATACACTTCACTGTTTTCACCTAAATATCAATTGGGCAGTTGCAAATATTTATATTAAACACATATCTATATCAATATTTCTACATGATTTTTTATAGATTATTCTCGTGGCTTGGGGGCAGGCTCTAGCGGCACCAAAGTTGGCAACTAAGTCTATCGTACAGGAGAACTAACCTCGCTTTCAAGGCAAGCCTCTCCCAGATAACTCCACCCACCTACCCCTCGAAACATTAAAAAAATAAAAAAACTAACACATGGAAATATATAGCAATATGCAATAGCTCGTGCAAACATAAGAAATTACAAAAGCCCTCGTTTTCAAACCTTGTGTGGTTCATACAGCATACTTAGAAAGCTTACATAAGAGATCGTAACAAATTACGTGAAATAAAAAGCTAATTTTTTAAAATAACGAGAATTTACCTATACTAACCTGAATGAAAAATAAATGGACTACAAAAATCTTATGTAATTTATATACAAACTCTTAAACCTACAAGAAAAGAACTCACCTTACGAGCTGGCTATATACCTCTTACAAACACAAATAAAATACATGAATAAAGTATTTACTCTACACTAGACCAGCTCCGCAAGAATATATATATATATATATATATATATATATATATATATATATATATATATATATATATATATATATATATATATATATCACTATCATCATCATTAGCTCTAACTAGTCTTCTGGAGGATAGAGGCTCAGACATTCTTTCACTCACATCTCTTTATGGTCTTTCTATGCCAGTCAATACCCGCAAATTTTCTTACTTCACCAATCCACCGTCTTCTCTTCCTTAGCTTACTCCCTTTGCAATCCCTAAGAGTCCATTCTCCTATTTTTAATGTTCATCAATGATCTGGCATTAGCTGTTACATCCATTTCTTTTTTCTATATGTTGTTAGAATATCCTCTCCTTTATTTTGCTTGTGTACCCATGTTGTTATTTTTCTGTCTCTTAGTGTTATTCCCATCATTATTCTTTCCATACTTCTTTGAGATGTAACTAGCTTACGGTCTATGTATTTAATAAAACTAAGTTTTTCATGCATAAGTTATTACTGGTAGAACCCTTCGATTAAATACTTTTCATTTCAAAGAAAGTGGCACTTTACATTTCATAATATCATTTTGTATACCAAAAGATCTCTGTCTCATGTTTACCCTTTTTTTTAACTTCGGTCTCATGTCCAGGAGAAACACTTACTGTTTGTCCTAAGTGTGTATAACCATTAACAATATTTAGAGGTTCGTATATCACCATTATATTTTGTCTCTCTGCATTTTCATTGAATAATATCTTAGTTTTACTCATTCATCTTCTTTCGCAATACCTCCCAGGATTCACTAATATATATATATATATATATATATATATATATATATATATATATATATATATATATATATATATATATATATATATATTTATATATATATATATATATATATATATATATATATATATATGTATATATATATATATATGTATATATATATATAAACATATATAAATGTATATATAGACATATGTATATATATATATATATATATATATATATATATATATATATATATATATATAAATATATATATATATATATATATATATATTTATATATGTATATATATATATATATATATATATATATATATATATATAAATATACATATATATATATATATATATATGTGTATATATGTAATTATATATATATATATATATATATATATATATATATATATATATATATATGAATATATATATATATATATGAATATATATATGTAATTATATATATATATATACATATATATATGAATATATATATATATATATATATATATATATATATATATATATATATATATAATCTTACAAAGCTGATCTTGTGTAGAGTAAAGATCGTAGTTTATTAATGATTTTATTGATATATCATATATTGTTTTCATATATGCATTGAAGAGATAATACCCAGCCCGTAGAATGAGCCCCTCTCATGTGTATATAAGGATTTTATGTAAATCACGTAAGAATTTCGTCGTGAATTTCATTGTAATTGTTTAGTTAGGTTAACATATGGAAAGTTGCAGAATTTTTAAGAATTAACATTTTATTTCACATATGTTTGAAACGAAGTCTTATGTAGTCTATTTGAAACTGTTGTAGGATTCGTGTGAGATATGAATAAGGGCTTAGGTAATGTTCTTTTTATATTTTATGATGTATTGCGTCTTGTTTGAGAGAGAATGTTCCGATACTTGTGCTTTGGAAGGTTCTCTACCATGTGCTTTAGAAATGTGACGATGGCCCGGCAAGAGGATTTTTTTTTTTATTATTATTTTGGGGACAAAGGTGGGCAGAGCAAGATGGGAGAGTTGTATTGCGGGTGCATTGGTGTGTATCTGAGAATTGGCTGAAACCCCACCCCCGATTCCCCTCTTGACATTTTTATCTAGTTGAAAACTCTATGCCCTTAGGCAAAGCCCTCACGCTTGCAGACCTTGATCGTGGAACAATCTGGAAGCAGTTAGATTTTGTATAAAAGGTGATCCAAGGTTGGTTTAGAGTTAAATAAAGATAGAGATTGACATAGAACTGCATCCTGAAGATAGCCTCCTTCCCTTCTCCCTCTCTCACGCTTCACGCATGACTAAAATGTGATTTTGAAATCATTGTATTAGGGCGAGTGTTAGCATCGTATAACGTTTTTTGTAAACGGCCCTGTAGAAAGTATAGATTTTGTACCGTAATCTGGTTGTCTTTTATTCATTAAGTGTCAAACGTGATCATTGTATTAATCCTAATTATTTTAAGCTTTTGTATAATTTTCATTGCATTATTTCTTTTCCTAGGCTAAGGTTTATTCAGATATAAAAGTTCAAGTCAGGTACCGATATAGTTTTCAGAGCGTAACATTTTTGTCTCCATATAAGTTTTGTTCAGTTTAAATTTTTTTCCAATGAACTATTTTATTATTGTGTAAATTCTTTCAAAGTGTTGTAATTTATATAGAATATATTTATCTTTGTAAAGTATATTATTCCACTCATCAATATATCAAACCAGATTCTGCTCGATTCCTGTTAGGAACCACAGTAAGTTTGAATGCGTTATGATAATACTTAAGAGTAATTACCCAGTTTAGTTTAAATGTACTAAGAGACCTTTGGATATTCAGTGTTTTATATATTGCTGCCTGGGAGTTATTCAACGGTCTCAAAATTCGTGTATTAATGTTTTCAAGTGCAACAGTTTTAATGTAAAAGTAAACATGGTAGTTGGAAAGGTAGTTGATTAACTTGGCAGTCGAAATATATATAATATCATATATTTGGTTCTCAGTCACAAGTCAAAGTATACTATATTTTTAGTAGCCAGTCCATGGGAGCCATATCCTATAATACACACACACACACACACACACACACACACACACACATATATATATATATATATATATATATATATATATATATATATATATATATATATATATATATATATACATATATATATATATATATATATATATATATATATATATATATATGTATATATATATATATATATATATATATATATATATATATATATATATATATATACTGTACATATATATATATATATATATATATATATATATATATATATACATATATATATATATATATTATATATATATATAATATATATATACATATATTTACTTATATATATGTATATATATATACATACATATAGATATATATATATATATATAAATTATATATATATATATATATATATATATATATGTATATATATATATATATATATATATATATATATACATATATATATATATATATATATATATATATACTGTACATATATATATATATATATATATATATATATTTGGGCTAAAGCCATGTCGTCCTGATGGAAGTTCCTAAGGTAGCTTCAAAAGGATATATTATATACTACAGTGATATTCCCAGAGACTTAACCTTCAGGTTCCAGAATTCTAACTCCTGGAGCGAATATCCTTAAAATTTTCTCAAGGATATCGCATAATATCAGAGGACGCATTCTTGACACGTCACATAGCAATCTGCACCCCCAACAGCGTTAACGCTTCGAGGGGGACGTGGCAAAAGAATAAAAGGGGGCCGTAACAAGGTTACCCCCGTTCCCGTACTACTATTGACCACCACCCCAGCGCCATTCCCAGGATGGCGGACATTCCTAATTTTGTAGCGATTTTGCTCAGTGGTGTTCCCTGTTGATCTAACTTTTCGATCGATTTTCAAGGATTTATTATGCATTCTCCAACTTCTTTCGCCTTCGGAAAGTTGAGTATTGGGTCTTTACAATGAATAGTTTTTTAGCTCCCTTTTCACAGTGAAATTTGAGTAATTTATTGTGTTTAAAGCTAGCCTGTACCGGAGGCGCTATGAGCGCTGTCGTTTGTTGGGCATGTTATTTAGTTAGCAGAACGACTTCCCTGTTTTTAAATAGAATCATATCATTAATTAATTATTTTATTATGTTAGCTATTAAGGCAATATATTCTTGTAAAGATATTTACATTGTGCATATTTTTCCTTTCCATGTCGATCGTATAGTTTTAGAGTCTCGGAGAGTGAGATAACTGAGATCTCGTCTCGCCTAGGTACCTAACCTAGGCGTGTTATTATACGTTAGACACTCCCCAGTTACCCTTGTGTATGGTGATTTCAATTTTGCAGAGATAGGTATCTCTTTTAATTGGATGAACTTTACCCCTCTCAAAAAAGGAAGTTTAAGGGTAATCCCTCTTCCCTCTGAGTGTAGCCTCAGGCTACAACCTTAGCAGGTCAGCCTCGAATTTTTAATTCAGGCATGACTTTCCTACGGTTTTTTCTGCCCTTCCTCTGTAACCGCAGATGCGGGTTTTTGGGGTTTTGGCCAGAATTTCAGAGTATTTAGTCTGTGGTCGGTAGCTACCTGGCAAGATGAATAGAATTCTTTTGCTACGTTAGGCTACCGACATAGGAGGCTAGACCTCCCTCGGCCACTCCTGAAGGGTCGGTACAATTTGACCCTTCTTCCTGTGACCTAGCAGACTAGTCCTGTGTTAGTGGACCCTAGGCCGAGGAATAGAATTCTTCTAATGCTTAGGAGACGCTGGCACTGCAACCCGGTTTCCTTTCCCTTAGAAGTGGTGGCGAGGGTGCTACCAACCTCTTAATTGTATTAATCTAACCCTAGGCTAAGGAATAGATTCTTTAGCTGCCTGGGATAGTTCTAATACAGGAACGGAGTTTGTTAGGTGGGGTAGGACAGGCTACGGCCGGCTCCTGCTGTACCTTTCACAGGACCCTCTTTTCCCTTCCCTTCTATCCCTTCATGTTGCCGAATCCCGGCAACCTTACTGTTGGCGGTGGGTTGCCATGATCGACCAGACTCCCCCTCTTACAGTTGATAGCTGCCGGCCGGCATTCTTAAGTCTTAACATCTGTCGGCCGGCAGTAATGACAGCTGTGAGCTCCCGGCCGGCAGTCTTCTTAAGTCTTAACATCTGTCGGCTGGCAGTAATGACAGCTGTGAGCTGCTGGCCATTTTAGTAGCCAGCCGGCAGTAAAGACTACTGCCGGCCGGCAGTCATGGCTGCTGCCGGCTGGCAGTCATGGTGACTGCTGGCAGGCAACCAGGGCAGTTGCTGGCCGGCAGCAGCTGACCATATTGGCTGTAAGTGGGAAGTCCCTTCTGTTTACAAAGGTTCTGCTAGCAACAGTGGCTACTGCCGGGGTGCTTCCTACCAGGACGGCACAGAATGGTGCCTGCTCAACCGGCAGCACGCCGACTGTACTGATACTGCTGGCCAGCACTGCCGGCCGGCAGTACTGGCCAGCGGTGCCGGCCGGCAAGGTTTAGACAGATCCTTCCCGGCGACAGTACTGTAGCTGGATGGAAGCTTGAATTTTATATTCTCCCCTTCCATTTGAACCTTCTATCTGGAGAAGGTAGTAATAGTAGACTTTTACATCCCTTTTACTGTATATATATATACAGTATTAGGTAGCCTGTTCTCCATGCTATCTCTCTTTCTTTTAGCTAGCAGACTAGATGTGCTAGCATTAGCTAGCTATGCCGACGACATGCTGGCTGTACTACAGTATATGTTTATACAGGTAGTTAGTATTTCTGCAGTATAGGATATACTGCAAATAGAAAGCTTCTGTATATTTTATGCTAGTAGTGTTTTTCCAATATATTTGAAAATCCTACCCAAATATTTGTGGAACCCAATCTCATATTGAAAGAATCTAATTCTTCAATATTCTGATTAGAAATCAGTCTTCAGATTACCCTGCAATATTAAAATTTTAAGGACTGGAGATTACACTCCTAACCCTTAAAGGGCAGACCCCTTATCCTCGAGTCTCTATGATTAGGAAACTCTATGTTTTAATTTTGTAAGGGGGGTCACAGCAAATAAGTTGGGTGGGATATATACAAATATATGTCTTTCCTTTCCCCAGTCCAGTTGGCATCATGCCAGCTAGACCATACAGTCAGTTGCTTACCAGAAAGGCAACACATTGGCTGGATCATACTATATATAATTATACAGTAGCCAGTATATTGCAATATAGTGCATACTGCAAATAGAAGACTACAGTATGATTATACAGTAACTAT
Source organism: Palaemon carinicauda (assembly GCF_036898095.1). Lineage (NCBI taxonomy): Eukaryota > Metazoa > Arthropoda > Malacostraca > Decapoda > Palaemonidae > Palaemon > Palaemon carinicauda. Next base: position 99,556,428 of record NC_090739.1, on the reverse strand, counting down.
TTCTAGCATATCTTGGGTATACTTATGTGAGCTTATGCTGCAGCCGCTCTTACATTGAAGGAATAGTGTTTCTTCGTTAAGCTGATTGAGAAATCAGTCTTAAGTACCCCACAGTATTTAGTATAAAAGGGACAGGGAAGTATACACTTCCCTATCCCTGGGGGTTAGAAAACCCCCTTTTCAGTTGGAATTCCTTCGAAAAGGGAATTCCTATCACTTAATACTGAGGGGAGGTACCAGCATTTGCTTGCAAGGGATACACAAGTATGTGTCTCCTACTATCCCTTTATAGCTTGCAATCCTAAGCTATTTCGTTAAGATATGACTTTTGATTTATTGGTTATCAGTGAGATAATCAATCGTATACTCATTTTGTTTTTCCTTTCTTTACAGGAGGAATGCCAGATGTCATGTGTTGCAGTCTTCTGTAAAACTAAGAGTAAGTGTGTTTACGGATATAATGCATGCAGGTTCTATGCCCCCTGCAATATTATTTCCGAACACCTGCAGTATTGGAACCCACAAGCCTGCAAAGTATGCCGGGCCCTATTGTCCGAAGGTTTCAAGAATCCTAAGTCGGTGGAGACTAGGGATGCAGCTCGTTTCAAACTACGCAACTGGGTGAGAGGCTTTCAGAAAATCTCTCCGGGACCTTACCTGCCTAATGACAAGATGCGTAGGTTACTATTTCCAACAGCGAGTAAGGAAATAGTGGTACCCCAGACACAAGGTACATTTCTCGATGGCCAGATAACCTTCGGGAAGGAGGGCAAAAAGCGCCCACGGGAAGAATGGGAGAATGTCGGGTTGGAATTGCCTCCGTCCCAACAGGCTCATGAGCCAACAACATTGATATCTCCGCCTTCTATCCCTCTTTTAGATGGAATGAACCAGTTATGGGCCCAAGTCAAGAATCTAGTAGAAAATTTGTGCAAACAGAGCACAAATCAGGAAGCAAAATGCAAGGTAGAGCTTGGTAAAGCTCCACTTATCGCTCCTAAAGGGTCGTACAAGAGACTTGTAGATCAAGACCTTCTGACATGCTCCACAACCAATCCCTGGAGGTTTGCTGAGCTAATGCCGATTTTAAATGACAAACTCTACATCTCGTAGAAGATGGGTGCTGTTCCTTTGGACAAAATCCAGTTCTGGCCAAGCTTTGACGCTTTCCCGAACTGATTAATTAGACTGAAGATGAACCAACATCAGGAAAGGGAACGAAATCAAAGGAGGTTATGATTCTCGACAATGATAAACCACAGGCTATCCTATCAAGCAGCATAGAAAAGGTGGGTTACTCGGTGTTGAAGGTATCCACACCGAGTAACTAGCACTCTTCCTTTCTTGCTCCTGTTTCAATTTCATTCCCCTTTACGGAGAAGGCTTTCAAATATGTCACTGAGTCAATAGAGACAGGTAAACCGTGTCCTACACTAAAGGAGTGCGAGCCTCTGTCACTAGCATTTCCCGGACAGGAGAAGAACTGGAAGGAGGCCCATTTCACCTTTTCAGTAGGAAGACTTGAGGCAGATGTCACCAGTCAACAATTTAAGGTAAATCTTCCAAAATTATCTGAGTTTCTCTTACAGGATGAACAAGAAACAAAGGAGAGACTTGCAGCCTCCTTATCTCTACAGAACTACATAGAGTTCTGTTCGGCTCATCAAGATACCCCAGACATGCTTAAGGTCTTAGCCAAAATACATATATCTACTTTGGTAAAAGACCTTTATGCCTTTATAAAGGCTAGAAGAACATGTAGGGAGTTTGTGTTCGCTAACGCAACAGCGAAACACGATACAAGAAAGCTAATATCTTCCCACATCTGGGGTAAAGACCTCTTTCCAGATGAGGTAGTCAAGAAAGTGATTAAGAACACCTCCACGGAGAAAGTAGGACTTCTCCAAAAGTGGGGCATCCTTTCAAAAAGAGAATCTTCTAAGGTTGTGGGTCCCCAATCTAAAAGGAAGATGGAGAGGTCTGGACATCCATTTTGAGCGGTTCAACAACAATCCACAGTTGTAGTGACCGAGATGTCACAGACAAATGTTCGAAAAGAGATTCCTACTGATCAGTCGAAGCATAAAAATGCTTCTAGTAGGAGGGAGATTCCTTTAGGATCGCTGGACCTTCGATCCTTGGGTCCATGGCCTAATCAAGATGGGACTAAGATGAGATGTGGAGATATCTCTACCACCATTTCCTCTACTCCTGCGATTATCCAAAACCCTCCTGGAGGAGTTTACCTGAGAGCTCTAGAGCATACATGTGGTAAGGAAACTTTAGTCCACCGGATTCCAGGGAAGGCCGTTGTGTGTTTACGAGGACTCAAGAAAATTCAGTCATTCAGGACTTATCACCACTCAACAAGTCCAAATAAAACAACGAGTCCAGGAGGTTTATCCTCCTGAACATAAGGACCCCGCTGCAAAAAAGTCGTCTATCGGCAGCTTCCAGTCAATCACCCTTTCCCCTCCTATCTAGGATTCAGGTTACACAAAGTAACGCACTTCCTAGGAAAGATACTCGTCAGACTAGACAGAGTCCTAGCTGCCTTCAAAAAACTGGCAGACAAAGTCATGCAATATTTAAGCCTAAGAAAGGGTCAGGCAACAATGTTCCTGGACGAGAGGCTGGGGTGGGCAGCACCCAAGGTGGCTGGTCTATGAACATCCAAAGAAATGATCCAGTCACCGGAACATCGTGGATGAAAGATAAATTTCAGATTCCCAAAACAAGAACAGGGAGGAACCCTGTTCTCTCTCCAGTTCGCAATAAAGGCAGGCCCTGTGCTAAGAGCACAGCTGCAAGATGCGCTGGGAGCCTGGAGAAAACAAGCATCAAACGCTCGAAGAGGCCTAAAAAGACCGATAGCGGTCCTTCCTTAATCGCTTCCCTAACAAAGGTCAAAGCCCAAAAATCCCAAGACCATGTTGGTCTAGTCATGAGTAGGGAAACTCTCTCCAAGCAGATCAGATTGTCTACAGCTGATCTGGGACTCCGAAGCAATAATGAGACGCTGCAATCGACGTTGCTAAGAAACGTCTCATACAGTTTAGGTGTAGTTGTTATGAACACTTCCTGTAAGGAAGCTTAGTTTGTCTTTCAACTTGGCTATTTAAGTTAATTTGTCATTTTGATGAAAACCCTATATCATTTCCCTTTTTTATCACAAGGAACGCATCTTTTTGTCTGAGTATCAAATCCTTTGTATAAGATCATTTGTTTTATCTTTTTGCTGTTCTTCGTGATATTTATATATTTTATTTCCTTAAGATTAATCCACATTCTATTACATATGTGAAGACTTTAATCTTAAAAGAATTCATAAGAATTATTTGCAAAATAGTTGTGTTTAGAGCGCATGCTCAATACCTGTCCGTTTCTGTTGCATCACTTTCATAAACACACTTAATTTGCTAATCTAATTAAAATTCATAAATTTTGTATCATCTGTGTGCATGTTTATTTTATGTAAGCCAACTATGACCATCCCAAGTGAGCATGGTAGTGAAAAATCTTAGATAGGATCATTGATTTAATGTTAAATGTACCCATACAAACGTTTCTATCTACAAATATTTTCACAGATACGTTGCAAACAACAGGGCCCTCTCTTGCCCACGAGGACCCATAGAAGACGGATCTGTTGTGATCTGTGTCAAAAAGTTAAGTTGTCCTACCACCCACTTGTTGAGATCTTATTGAAGCCCAGCATACCTGGGGAAGTATACATTATTCTCAACAAACGTGGACTACTTTGGGATCTTTTCGTTGCAAAATAAGCTGTCTTCTGTGTAATTTTCGTTGCCCTTGTGAATCGGGATCTGTTAACTTGTGAATCATGATCCATATCCTACGACCTTGAACTTGGACACGGAGTGTTTGACAGTGCCTTATAAACTTTGTTTAATTTTGGTATCCGTACTATAGCTAATATATTTTGTTTATTACCATTTGCTATCAATGCTTATTTAAAGTAAATATTCAGTTTCGTTTTGTTATTAAGAAACAAAGTATAGATATTATTTAATTCTCAATCAAGTTTGTTTTCCTTTTTCTTTAAATTTCGTATGGTTACATTAATAAATAATTGTTAAGTTTTTGTGCGATTGATTGAATCCATTTATTATTTATCATTACCTTTATATCTATTATACAGTCCACTTTACTCTTTTATGTATGCGATCTAGCGTGAAATCCTTCCCTATCGAATGCTAGGTTGTTGTCTTTTAAGTGTGAGAGCGGGAACACACACATGCAATCTTGAGGCAACAATTAGTAAGTGTTGAAATCGATACCATTCACCACACACACTAGTAATCGAATTTGGTCCTTCGAACCGGATGGATTCAATCTCGTTTGGTATCATAAGCATTATTCTGTTTGTACATCGTTCAATTCTCGAAAAAGAGAAGTAGTTTTCTTTTTATTAGATTTTGTTTTGATTCACATGGCAACCACGCATTTCTTTCGATATCCCAACGCAGTTGCTTCACGACGGTCCTAGTTATTATTTGTATGAATCAGGTCGAAAGTGACTGGAAACTTTTTGAGAATAGGTATAATTCGGTATTATTGTTAATTCGAGCCTGTAGAGCTCAATTTATTATCATCTTTTGTTTAATGCATATTATGGCACTCATGGTTGCCAAGTGCAAAAATTGTTCAACCATGTTTGAGAGGTAATTTTCGTGTTTATTAAGCAAGTTGTGATCAAAGTGATCATTGATTTCTTGTTTAACTTAGCAATTTTATTGCTTGATTTCTATTGACAATTTTTCTTGTGTATTTTAATAATCATGTCAACAGAAATGAAACCTGTACAGATTCTTAATCTTTATCGTAGCACTTTAGAGGAAGTGCAGGATTGTGTTGATAATGCAGAGTCTTGTTTAAGCAATGCTAGTACCTCTAAGGCTACATTTGAGTTAGTTGGTCAAAACCTTAATGGTCAATTAAATTCACTCACAAATCAGTGGGAAACCCTCAAAATTGTACTTAGTGAGGATGAGGAAAAATTGAAGTCCTTTGGCAGGGAATTTAGACAGTGTCATCGTTCGTGTCAGAAAACTTTACAGAGTGTGCTTGATAGAGTAGCTAGTCTGACTGTCAGTACTAATCAGACCCCACCTGCTAATCCGACTGTGGTTACAACTTTACCCACACCCAAATTGCCTGCAATTAAAATTCCCACCTTTGATGGTAAACTTGAAAACTGGTCATCCTTTTGGGATATTTTTGATAGCCTTGTCCATTCAAGGACTGATTTGACAGATGTGGTTAAGTTTGCTACATTGCGAAATTATCTTACTGATCGAGCATTTCGCTCTATTGAAGGTTTTGCTGTTACTAACAGTAATTATGCCATTGCTATAAAAACCCTGAAAGATTGCTTTCATAATACGGAAAAGCTTCTTAGTCGGCTGATTCGAGAGTTGAATGATTTACCTGTTCCACGTCATTCACATGATGAACTTTTGGACTTTAAATTAAGTTAGGAGAAACTGTTAGTTCAAATAAATCACTTGGAGAGACAAGACACCTCTACTCGTCTTTTCAGAGAGATCATAATCAAGAAGCTTCCTTCAGAAACTTTTAAAATTCTTGCTAATAAGTACAATACTTATCAGTTTTTAGTGGAACAAATTTCAGAAGGCTTGACTAAGATAGTTGATTTGATGGAAAGGTGTAAAGAACAACCCCTTTCTGAGCGCAAAACAGAAACCGTTTCGACGAATTCATCACAGTGTGACAGTAGCAATGCTAGAAAGCTTAACAACTCTTCACAGTCTCAGTCTAAACAAAAGCAAAATCCTGCTTCAAAAAATGCATACACTCAAAATAATCAGAATTCTTTTCAGAGTAATCGGTGTTCATCTCAGAATACCCAGGCTAACATTGCCAAATCTTGTATATTTTGTGAGCAGTCTCACAGTTCTAAATTCTGTGTTCGCTATCCAAGTCTACAGTCTCGTAGAGAAAGGGTCCGTTCTCTTAATCTATGCTTCTGTTGTTTGAAAAAAAGGTCACAGAGTAAGTGATTGTCAGGTCAAATTTGAGTGCCGCAATTGCAACGGTAACAATCATCATACTTTTTTGTGTGCAAAATTGTGTAATAACACTATTGCCAATCCGAGTCAATATGCTAGTACTAACATAGTAAACTTGACACCTCTTAATACAGCTGCCGCTGCTAATACCGGTAGCCTAACTAACTTTAACCCTGCCCATCCTCCTCCTCCTCTTCCACGTGATGGGAGTAACCCTATGGTCAGTGTTGCCAACTCTGATAGTCCTACTGTTACGACTACTACTTCTTCAGTTAGTGTAGCTTCTTTCACTAATTCATGCTCGGGCAACACTGCTTCTTCTTTGTCAATAACAGCTTTGCCTACTGCTTTTGTTCAAATATCAGGGGGTGGATATCGGGTTCCTACACGTACTTTTTTTGACACTGGGTCACAGCGCACATTCATTCAGTCAGATCTTGCTAAACAGCTGAATTTACCGATTGTAGATCGCATTACCCTATATCTGACACCTTTTGCTAGTCAACCAGTAGAAATTGTGTGTAATATCGTCAAAGTAGTCATTCGTTTTGGGAAATCAAGAATTACTTTGAAAGCAGTTGCTTTTGACAAGGTAAATACTGTAATACGAACTCCTGGCCTCATTAATGTTGTAAATTGCCTCAAATCAAAGGGTATTAAGTTAGCTGATGGTCAATTAACCAGTGATGATGTTACAAAGATTGGACTTGTTATTGGTGCTGATAATTATCATAAGTTTAGAATGGGTCAAAGCAAATGTGCTGGAGTGAATTTGTTACTTGTGCTGGTGGTGCAATTATTTTTGGTCCCTTACCTCAATGGGCGACTCAAGACTATTGTAATAGCAATTCTGTTACTGTACAGCATGCTGTTTGTGCACGCACTAACGTAATGCCTATTGAAATAGATCCTCCTCAAATTGAAAATTTATGGAAATTGGACCAGGTTGGCATTGTTGATGAAACTTATTCTCCTGAAGAAAAGTTAACTGTAGAGAAATTTGAGAGTAATATCACCTGTATTGGAAGTCACTATTCTGTAGATTTACCTATTAAGTCAAATTTACGACCTCCAGTTAATTATCGTAGAGCTTATGGTCAACTTTTTTCATTAGCTCGCTCTTTTCAGAATAAACCTGATTTTTTTTAAGAGTACAATCAGATTTTTGATAATTATTTGTAATTAGGATTTATTGAGAAAGTCAATGAGCCAATATTTGGTCATTATCTTCCACACCATGGAGTCAGAAAAGACTCGGCCACAACTCCTCTACCCATTGTTTTTAATGCCTCATCAAAGCAGTCTGTTTCTGATCCTTCATTAAATGATTGTCTTTTAACAGGCCCTAGTTTAACTGCTAAATTGTTTGATTATTTGCTTGTTTTCAGAACTAACCCCTTTGCTGTTGTTTCTGACATCAATAAAGCATTTCTGCGTATAGGCATGAACTTCAATTCTAGAGATTACTGTAGATTTTTATGGTTTGAAAATTCTAATTTAGACAAAATTGTGACATATAGATTCAAGGTAGTGATGTTTGGAGCTACTTGTAGTCCATTTCTTTTACAGAAAACTATAGTTTATCACCTTGAACATAATTCTGATCCTCTTGCTTCTCAACTGATACCTCATTTTTATGTAGATCATTTTTGTAAGACTTATAGTTGTCTCGATTCAATGCTCAAGGAATATCCTCGCATTAATCAAATTCTTTTGGAAGCAAATATGCCTCTCCAATCATGGATAAGTAACTCAGTGAAATTCAATGAAGTAATAAATGTAGATGTTACAGAAGTTGAAATAAATGTATTAGGTATTAATTGGAATGTAACACATGATTCTTTGTCAATCAAATCCAGTCAGTATGTGTGTAAGAATGAATGTCTCGATCATCATCTCACTAAGAGACAAGTTGTCTCCATTGTATCATCCATATTTGATCCGTTAGGTTGTTGTCTCCCTTGTGGATTCAAGGTAAAATTTTCATTCAGTCCTTGTGGAAGGAAAAATTTAGTTGGGATGAATCATTACCCAAAAAATATTGTCTTGAATTTAAGTCTATTTGTGAGTCATTGCATCTAGTGTCGACCATCACTTTCCCTCGCTTTGCTATTATTCCTGGTAATTGTCATTTGCATATCTTTGCTGATGCTTCCAAGCAAGCATATGGCTTAGCAGTTTATGTAGTTACCCCTTGTTCAAGCAATTTGCTTTTATCAAAAGCCAAAGTTGCACCAAGACCCGAGCTTTCTATCCCCATATTAGAACTTACTGCTTTGAACTTAGGTAGTAAAATGGCAAAATCTTTGATGTCAAATTCTGCCTTAGCTTTTCAGTCTTGTACTTTGTGGACTGACAGTGAAGTTGTCCTTCATTGGGTTCATCGTAATAAATGCACAGATGTCTATGTCCGTAACAGGGTCAAGGACATTCGCAATGGGGAATTTCCCAGTAAATTCGTTCCTACCAAGGAGAATCCAGCAGATTTGGTGACACGTGGTGTCTCTCCTTAAAAACTTCAGAATAGTAGCTTGTGGTTATGTGGTCCAACTTGGCTTGACTCTCCCAGTAAATATCCAATTCAGAGGGAATTTGAGCCTACACTTGTGAATGAAATTTTGGTCGAACCAGTTCAGACTGAACCAATAATTCCTTGTTTGAATTTATCTAAGTATTCTCTCCTGTTTAGGGCTTTGAAGATTGTTCGTAGAATAATTCAATTTTGTAAAAAGCTAATGCCTAACAAACCTATTTTTTGTTTAGATCCTTTAACTGTTCTGGTACGAATGGAACAGCAGTTTCATTATCCTACACTGATTCAGTATTTGTCAACTGCCTCATGTATTAATGTCCCTCAAGATATAACAAACTTTGCTAATCAGCTTGGGCTACATCTAAACAGTAATGGTGTAGTGTATTCTAAAGGTCGGTTACAGAACTCTGCATTGCCCAGTTCAACCCAAACTCCTATGTTACTACCTCCCAAAAGTAATTTAACCATGTTGATAATTAGGCACTATCACATTAACCATCATCATAGTGTGAATACTGTACTTGTATTGCTTCGTGAAAGTTTCTGGTTACCAAAAGCCAGAAAGACCATTAAATATATTCTAGCCAAATGTGTTCTTTGCAGAAAGTTGCGTGCACAAACATTCCCTGTGCCTAATCCTCCTCCTCTCCCCAGTGAGCGAGTTACATTTACACGTCCTTTTGACTGTATTGGTGTTGATTTTACAGGAGCATACAATGTTTATGATGTGAGCTCAAAAAGTTTAAATGACAAACCGAGTAAGGCTTACATATGCTTGTTCACTTGCACTTCATCTCGTGCAATCCATCTTGAACTTACACGCACACTTTCTACTGTAGATTTCCTGCTTGCTTTGCGGAGGTTTTGTGCTTTGTATTCCACTCCCAGAGTTATTATCTCAGATAATAGCTCTAATTTCCATGGTTGTAATCAGTTCTTACAACAAATTAAAGATGAGCCTGAAGTGCTTGCACTTCTTAACCATTTGAGTATTCAATGGAAGTTCATAACTCCAAGAGCCCCATGGTTTGGCGGGTTTTATGAAAGGTTAATTGGGGTAGTCAAAGGTAGCCTAAGTAAAGCACTTTATCATAAGAGGGTTACATTTGATGAACTTCATACTGTACTTTGTGAAATTAAAAGTATAGTCAATAACCGCCTTCTTACTTATATTAGTGACTCATGTGAGGAAGAATTTCTTACTCCTAACCAATTGTTGTATGGTAGAAATATAATTATTGCACCTCCTTTGAATAATTTAGCTGATAATGAGATTCCTTATGGAGAAAATATTGATGTACGAGAACAATATGCTCGTCTATGCAGTGTCCTTAAAAAGTTTGAAAGCATTTGGCAAAATGATTATTTAACTTCACTTCGTGAACGCCATTATGGTAATCAATCTTCTAGTGACAATCCTCTTTCATTTCTTGAAAATAATCATAAGTTCTTATGGCCTTTAGGTAAAATAACCAGACTAATATTTGGTAGAGGTAAAGCTGTGAGAAGTGTTGAAGTAAGCGTTCATGGGAAATTATATGAACGATCTATCATTAAGATTGTGCCATTAGAAATTCCTAACCCTGTACTCACTGAAGAGTTAAATAATGATAAATCCTATGAGGATTTCAGGCTACCTGAGGTCCCTGTGCCAGATGTTCCTTTAAGACCTCAAAGAAAAGCTGCTAAGAAAGCTGCCTTAAATAGAAAGCAGCTGCTGATTGATGGACAGCTGTGAAATTGATTGTTTTATTATTATGTAGCATGTATTTTGTGTATTTACCATGTTTTTTTATTTGAATTTAGCATAGGAACCATGTTCAATTGAAATTTACTTAACTTTTGTTGGGGAGTGTGTTATGAACACTTCCTGTAAGGAAGATTAGTTTGTCTTTCAACTTGGCTATTTAAGTTAATTTGTCATTTTGATGAAAACCCTATATCATTTCCCTTTTTTATCACAAGGAACGCATCTTTTTGTCTGAGTATCAAATCCTTTGTATAAGATCATTTGTTTTATCTTTCTGCTGTTCTTCATGATATTTATATATTTTATTTTCTTAAGATTAATCCACATTCTATTACATATGTTAAGACTTTAATCTTAAAAGAATTCATAAGAATTATTTGCAAAATAGTTGTGTTTAGAGCGCATGCTCAATACCTGTCCGTTTCTGTTGCATCACTTTCATAAACACACTTAATTTGCTAATCTAATTAAAATTCATAAGTTTTGTATCATCAGTGTGCATGTTTATTTTATGTAAGCCAACTATGACCGTCCCAAGTGAAAAATCTTAGATAGGATCATTGATTTTATGTTAAATGTACCCATACGAACGTTTCTATCTACGAATATTTTCACAGATACGTTGCAAACAACAGGGCCCTCTCTTGCCCACGAGGACCCATAAAAGACGGATCTGTTGTGATCTGTGTCAAAAAGTTAAGTTGTCCTACCACCCACTTGTTGAGATCTTATTGAAGCCCAGCATACCTGGTGAAGTATACATTATTCTCAACAAACATGGACTACTTTGGGATCTTTTCGTTGCAAAATAAGCCGTCTTCTGTGTAATTTTCGTTGCCCTAGTGAATCGGGATCTGTTAATTTGTGAATCATGATCCATATCCTACGACCTTGAACTTGGACACGGAGTGTTTGACAGTGCCTTATAAACTTTGTTTAATTTTGGTATCCGTACTGTAGCCAATTTGCTATCAATGCTTATTTAAAGTAAATATTCAGTTTCGTTTTGTTATTAAGAAACAAAGTATAGATATTATTTAATTCTCAATCAAGTTTGTTTTTCTTTTTCTTAAAATTTTGTATGGTTACATTAATAAATAATTGTTAAGTTTTTGTGCGATTGATTGAATCCATTTATTATTTATCATTACCTTTATATCTATTATACAGTCCACTTTACTCTTTTATGTATGCGATCTAGCGTGAAATCATTCCCTATCGAATGCTAGGTTGTTGTCTTTTAAGTGTGAAGGCGGGAACACACACATGCAATCTTGAGGCAACAATTAGTAAGTGTTGAAATCGATACCATTCACCACAGTAGTTAGCCATCCCTTACCTAAAGGGATGGCACCTGTCAGCAGTTCACATACAACCAATCCGCAATGTGACAGTGGATGCTCTACTCAGGCTCAGGCCGATAGAGTTAGAATGGTCCACGGACGCAGACCTATTCTCTCCCAGATGGGAACAAGTCCCCGAACTGCAATCCGACCTCTTCATTACGAGCGCCGTCAAGGAACTACCTTGATATGTAGCCCTATACAAGGATCCTCTAACTTAAATGATAGACATCATGTCTCTGAAATGGAAGGGATAGACTTAGGATTTCCAGTTCATCCCGTCCAATCACCTGCTGAGAGTCCTCAACATGCTGAGATCCTTCCAGGCGGGAGTAGCTCTGTTGGCTCCCAGGTAGCCCAAGAACAATCTATCCTCCTTGAGGAAGGAGCAGAGGCTGAGGCTGTCCTTTATCCCTGAACCCGGGACAACTCCAGAAGGTTCAGAGATTAATTGCCTTCGATTTATTACAGAGAACCCAAACCCTTCATTGCATGATTTTCTTGCCCTAGCGGTTAAGAAAAGATTTGGGATCTCAAAAGGCAATATAGAATTCTTAGAAGAATACAAGTTTAAGTCAACTAGAAGACAATATTGTGGCGGGATGTAAACAAAAACAAACCCCCACACTTTTGATCACTCTTACTTTCAAATATCCCACAATACAAACTTTCCCCTTACTTTACTTCAAACTGGACGATTGCACGAAGGGAAAACAAACAAAACATAACCTTAAAACTATATTAAACGCAACCAAAACAAAACACTTCATTAAACAGACTTAACCCAAACAGACAAAAAAATAACAGACTTATATTTAAATAATATAACGGTGTGTGTGGTATACAAAACTCACCAATAATCGGAAAACTTTACAAACCCAACACCAATAGTTCACACATTACCGAAAACACTTACTCCCCACACAGTACCGAAAAATACTTAATCACTAAAACAAATCACGTAACACTAAACCAGAAACAATAATCATATCTACCACCAACATGAGCGAAAACGCTAAAATATTCAATATGTAAGTTTGTGTGGTAACCGTCGTCCACATACGGGTAACTCCTAGTCCAATGCCACAACTTCTTGGCAAAAGTCTTAGCCTACGGCCAATTTCACAGCGCAATCGCTTAACTATACTCTTATATCATCTCCATGTCCAGGCCAAACCAGTGTCGTCATCATCATCATCATCATCATCATCCGGGACTTATTAGGCTTGGTCGTTAACAAATACATGAGCGGTCTATCCAAATCCTTATCCGATTTAACATACAGGGTCGTCATCAATCTATCAAATGTGCGGCAGGCAACCAACAGGCCACAGACAAACAAAAACTCCAAAGGAGTTTAAAAGAGTCTAAGGAAGAATTACGGCCTGCAATAAAAAAGAAAAAACGCTTACGATAACTCCTAACTAACTAAACTATCGCACTATAATCAAAGATAAATAAATAACTTTCTATCATTCATGATGGCGCCTAACAAAAATAAATAAAAACAGTACTTACTCCGATACAAAAAAAACACTTCACAGCCGGCTAACAATGAAAAAAAACAACCGACTCCTGCTACAGTCAAATAGAAAATCCTTTCGCCCAAGACATTCATTACCGCCCTAACCTGGCTAAAAATGTAAACAAACAACCTCAAATATACCGACAGTCTTTCCTACTACAAACAATCATTCGCTAATTACCACTTGTTCTTCAGCACGCACCGCGGACACACAAACACGCGGACACAACCACACGCACACAAACACATACATACTCTCTCTCTCTCGCGCACGCGCGATTTAGCAAAACTAAAGCAAATGAAATTCATTCTCTCTCTCTCTCTCTCTCTCTCTCTCTCTCTCTCTCTCTCTCTCTCTCTCTCTCTCTCTCTCTCTCCCTCTCTCTCTCAAAACTAAAGCAAATAAAATTCTCTCTGTCTCTCTCTCTCTCTCTCTCTCTCTCTCTCTCTCTCTCTCTCTCTCTCTCTCTCTCTCTCTCTCTCTTTATCTCTCTGACAAAACTAAAACAAATAAACACTATCTCTCTCTCTCTCTCTCTCTCTCTCTCTCTCTCTCTCTCTCTCTCTCTCTCTCTCTCTCTCTCGATTTGGCAAAACAAAAAAAAAAAATTAAAATAGAATTAATCCTCCACATTCCTCCCCCCTTACTTTGCTAAATCCTCACACAACACTTACCTATTTTCTCATTACCCAGTCGCAATCGGGACCAGGGCCTCGGCTTCGAGTAACTGGGCCTTCATATACCTGCACTCTCTCATTCACTTCTTCCATGTCGTTTTCATTCAACGTACTATTACGATTCCCATCTATGTTCCGCTCATCTAAGATATCGTGCACTATTTCATCTACCTCAATTTCATTTGGCCCGAAAATCCTACTCATTTCTGTCAACAATTCATCCATTACATCTAAACCATTTTCTACTTTAACAAAAGAATCATTCATACTGCTTATCATTCTCCTATCTTTCATTCTCGTGTTCGTCATACGTTCTCTTGCCTCATCTAACGAAAAACCACACACACTATAAGTATCATTCATACTCATCCAAGTTTCATCTGTATTAATACATTTATCTTCCATACTCACCTGTACATTTACACCCTTGTCCTGCTTATTCTGATTCCCGCCAATAGCTACAGAATTTTCCTGTCTTTTATCTCCAGTAAAATTTTCAGACTGCTTTTTCCTTCCATACTCTACTAACACCAATTGCTTATCTTCTAAACCAAATGCCTCACACATACTCGGTTCATACTTGTTCGTTTTCAGCCATTTATTCATACCATTCTCCTGAATATATCTTGGTACTTCCTTCCATTTTTGCAACTGATTGTGGTGTGCCCTAGCCTTTTCCACACTACCATCCACACTTACTTTACCTAAAACATAACTCAACCCACTAGAACCAACATCTAACACCTCATATGGACCTTCAAACTTATCACGTACCTTATTGATATTCATTCTTCCTTTTTCAATTACTTCTTTTAACACTTTCTCTCCCACTTTGTAGCTTTCAAATCTCTCATTTGCTTTCTTCAAAACATCTTTATCATTCTCAGACACACTCAATCTCGGTCTTACTATCTTTTCAAAATTCAACACAAACTTACACGGAGACATACCAGTACTCTTGTGCACCGTCACATTATACGCCCACAACGCACGCCCAACATATAAATCCCAATCATTATCACATGTACTCATCATCCGCAAAATTTCAGTCAAGGTTCTTACAGTCCTTTCAGCCAAACCATTCGCACTTGGCATATACGAAGTCGAATATACATGTTCAATGCCTCATTCGCTTAACATCTGCTCAAACTCCCATCCAACAAACTCCGGACCATTGTCACTTAACATTTTCGCAGGCTTACACACACTCATCGGCAACATCACTTGACTTACCATTCTCGCTACAGTCTCACTTTTTTTATTCTTGATAGGTACTGCATACGCAAACTTGCTCATATGATCGACCATAATAATCATTCCCACATGTCTCCTCGCAGTCACAGGCAACGAAACACAATCAATCACAAACATCTCAAATGGCTCTTTCATACATAACCTCAGAATAGGCGGACTTGCATGCATGCTCTGATACTTTCCCTTCTGACAATCCTCACAAGTAGTCGCTACATCCCTACAAATTTGACTCAACCCAGGCGTAAACAACCTCTCTCGCATGCATTCCCACAATTTATTCTTCCCCATATGCCCATACCTGTCATGCACTACCATACACATACTTACAGCTGCATGCATTGGAAATACAGGAACATATATATCTTCATCCATTCCCCTATGCAAAAAATACACAATATTCTTACAAACAATAAATCTTTTAACAACTTTCTTATACGCTTCCAAATCACGCGGCCATTCTTCCACCCTAATACCATTTAAAATACATTCATGTAACCTATTTATTTCGAAACATTCACCTTGCATTTCTTCCACCTCTTCTTTGCTCAACAAATCTTCTTCACTCTTTGCAATATCAATCATGCCAACAAAATTCGCCATAAATACACTATTATCCTCAATTACTATTACCTTACAGCCATTCTTTAAAAGCAAACCCTTACCAACATCAACTGACACATTATGCAACCTCAAAAATTCTATTCCTATCAAAAAACAACTAGGCATTTCATTCTCTCCCATTACAATAAAATTATGTTCAACTTCCATACTCCCTAGTTTCACCTTCAACCTCACTTCTTCCCAGACAAGTAAACTTCCCTGACCTATTCCATGAATTTTCACACTCGTACACTGTCTTTTCACTTCCCAATTGTACCTCTCAATTTCCCTGATAACCGACTCATTTACTAATGACACTTGAGCACTCGTATCAATTAAACTACAATATTCATTCTCATTTATATTAACATATGTCATCATCCTTCCTTTTACACCATGCATACATACATTTACTGTCCTTTTAATTCTGTCACTTACTTCACCAATATGTTCATCATCATATTCACGGTCCTCTATACCCCCATATCTTGGATTAAGGTCACTTGCACCATTATCTTTCTCACTCAACAATTTGCAACATTCCTCATTACATTGAATCCTCAAAATATATTCCCTATCATTCTCCTTACATGCCCTATATTTTATCGGTCGATTCCATCCAAAATACAAATACACAGTTACACCATACAACATACTTACCACCATTTATATCTTTGATAATAATTCCCCTTTTAGTACACTATTCTCCTCCTCATATACCATTTCTTTTGACACTTCATTCATCACCCTTCTTTTAAGCTCAATTACGCTACCCGGTATTTCTGTATTTAACCCCTCTTGTATTAACTTACTTAAACCCATTAGGATACACTTATATACCATATCATCCCCTTCACAACTCTGCTCCACAACTAAACCTTCAGGCAATCTTTTAGAATTCTGATTACTCTCTTTATCTTCCATCCTCCCATGCATCCTCGACATCGCATCTGCTATCACATTCTTATTTCCCGGTACATATTCTAACCTAAAATCAAATTCATTCAAATCCTCTATGGTCCTAGCAACCCTTGCATTCACACACTCTTTCCTTATCATATACACTAGGGGCTGATGGTCAGTACGCACAATGAATTTTACACCATACAAAAATACTTTCAACGCTTTCACACAAAATCGTATTGCAGCCAATTCCCTGTCAATCGTCGAATACTTCCGCTCAGCTTTATTAAATTCTTTACTAACATATGCTATTCCTCTCAATTGCTCTTCTCCATTTACTCTCTGCATTTGAACCAAACAACCACCCATACTAACCCCACTCGCATCCGTATATAACTCTAGCATATTCGCATTTTCACTGTAGTCTGGAAATGCCAAAGTGACGTCTTTCGCGGCCTCTTCCTTCAACCTTTCAAACGCTTCTATCATCCGATCATCCCATTTTAACTTCGTACTATTCCTTTTACCCGTCCATTCATTCAAAGGCATCCCTATACCTGAACAATCTCTAACAAACTTGCGACCAAACTCAACCAAACCAAGAAAACCTCGCAACTCACACACAGTCCGGGGACGTGGAAATTCTCGCACCTTATTCACAAACTTGTCACTCTTCCTTATACCAGATTTACCCACTACATGCCCAAGAAATTCCACCTCCCTGGACAACCATGTACACTTCTCAAGCTTAATTTTCACGCCAACTTCAATTAACCGCCTCAACACTGCCTCAAGCAACCGCATATGTTCCTCAACAGTCTCGCTCACAATCAGAATATCATCTATAAAAACAGTCACCTTCTGTCGATCGAACCCAGCCAAAACACCATTCATCGCTCTTTGGACGGCAGCAGGCGCATTAGCAAGACCAAAACTCAACCTTTTAAATTGGAAGTGACAATTTGTACTTGAAAATGCAGTAATGGGCCTGCTCCCCTCTGCCAGAGGCATCTGGTAATAGCCCTGCACCAAATCTAATTTAGTAAAAACTTCCATTCCATGCATCTTATAAACACAATCAGACACCACATTCATTGGAAAACGTTCTTTAACATTCACTTCATTCACCTTCCTATAATCAATACACATGCGTAAACTTCCATCAGGCTTTCGTACAGGGACAATAGGGCTATTCCAGGCACTCTCACTCCTTTCTATTACACCCATACGCTCTAATTCCTGACACTGCTCCTCTATCTCCTTGGCAATAGGCGGAGAAAAATGCCTGGGACGCTGATATATGGGGGTATCATCACTGAGAACTATTTTAGATTCTGGCAGGTCTGATTCCCCACAATCATCGTCACCGAGACTCATAACTTTCCGCTTAACCCATAACATCTTAAGCAATCGTTCCCTTTCGACCTCACTTATACTCTCATCTAACTTGATTCTTTCTTTCAACGTATCGTAATCCCAATCGTCATCGTTCTTTACCTTACTAGCCATTACCTGTCTCGCCTTAACATATCTTTTATCCTCTACATTGATCAGTGTATACATACATCCCATGCAATCGCCCTCCCGTATACCACGTACTCTCTTCCTCCTAACACTCGGCAACAACCTTACATACACCTGGGGTTCCTGCATATTCATAACACCATCATATATATACACACTCGTTTTCACCACATTACCTGCTTCCATCCCTTCCACTACATATTCATCCTTGTCACTATTTGAAATTCCCAGACTGCTCGGCCATGCAACTTTTACACTAATAACCTCACCTTTCTTACACGATAACTTTACACTTTCCTGTGCTACCAACGGCACTCCCTTCCACACCTTCGTACTCACTCTGCCGTCATCCTTTAAATAAAATTCCCCACAAATATTACCTTTAACCTTTATTTCTATCATATTCACACTTGGATGTAATACCCAAGCAGTACGTCATATTTCTCATTCGCTCCCTCGACCACGTAAAAATCATTATCCTCCATCATTAGCCCTCGAATCATAACATTTTCCCGCAACTTTCCTTGCACAGGCTTACGCAAATTACCAATACCTTTTACTTCACCCTTACATCCCTTAAATTAACAAACCTCTTTTACCTTATCATATGCTTTCCTAAACATTAAATTGACACCACAACCAGTATCAATCAAACCAACCAACTCTACACCATTAAAAATCATTTTCACACTCATGCAATCATGTGCTCTTTCTCCCATAACATCTTCATGCAATAAACCCTCACGAACATGCATCACATTCACTCCCCACACACACGAGGACTCACCCAGCTGAACCCTCTGAATAATTAGTTTCCCGAACATCCTGGCTGACTTGATCCCTTCTTCCTACAAACCCTAGCTACATGCCCATCTGCACCACATTCAGTACACTTACCCCGCGGCTCCTTGCACATTCTAGCATAATGACCATCCTTACCACAATTACCATAAATCACATTCATACGATTACTCCTACATCCACTCGCTACGTGCCCAGTCATACCACACCGATAACACTTAATCACTTTCTCTTTCTTACAGTCTCTAATACGATGCCGTGTCTCTCCACACCCGAAACATGCTCCTAATGCCCATCTACACTCGTTCTTTTTATGTCCTACCTTCCCACACCTATAACACCTCTCTTCACGGATACCACTACCTAACCTACCTTGCTGTGCACTAGCACTTCTATCACTCCAAACTTGATTTCCCTGTCTAAACCCGTCATTTTTCGGCATGGGTATTCCTATATTACTCACCCTAACACTTCTATCTACTACACTATCAGCTACCCTCATTGGCCCTCTCATAACAGCATCTCTAAAACTACCAAATTCTGGCACACTTTCCTCCATTCCAGTTCTTATACTCACAGATTTACTTTCTTTCATACACCTATCCAACTCGTAATCCTCAACTATCTCTAAAATATCATCCCAGGTCAATCTCTCTCTAGTCCACCTCATTTTCTCCTTCCGTTTCAAATTAATAAACTCACACACACTCTCTGGTACTGTACCCAAAAACTTCTTCATTAGTTCCTTATTTTCATTTATTCCTTCGTCCCCATACTTCTTTCTAGCCAATGTTTCTAACCGACATACATACATCGAGATTGCTTCGCCCACCTTCATTCGTGCTTCATCAAAATCATTTTTTTCGCTTATACCTAACACTACCCTTCATACGTTTTACCTGTTCAACTATCCTCTTCTTTACACTTTCATACTCAACCTCTCCTACACTCATTATCAACCCATACATCTTCAACAAATATCCTGATAAAAATTCTCCCAACTCCCTAGCCCAAACTTTCTTACTATCCCCATACTTAGCCTGACAAAACTTTTCATATTCCTTAAAGAAGTCATATACATCCCTACTGCTATGTTCATTAAAACTTTCACACCTCGGTACCTCTCCCATAAACACTGTCTTGCAAAGTTCCTCTACTTCATTCTCACTACTATCCTCACTGCCTACTCCCTTCTTGTTGCCGCCTTCTTCATTTGAATACAATAAATCTAATTCTACACTCAAAGTCCTATCTTTAACTATTCCCTTCTTACCCTTTTTCTTACTTACCACCTTCACCCATTCATGATCATCCTCACTCACACCCTGACCTTTCTTCTTCTCTTTCTTCACATAATCTTTACCTTTCTTCTCAGTCTTCCTATCACCCTTCGTTCCAATCTTACTATGTCTAGTTCCTTTACTTCCAATATCACTATCACTACCTTCCCCATTATCACTTACCCTATCCTCTTCCACCATCAACCCGTTACCAGAAGCAGAAGCCACTCCTCCGACTGCACCTTCACCCATTACAGTTTTCATCATCCCCATTACTTGCCCTACCATTGCTTCCATTCGTTTCTCATTTTCTCGCATCCTCATCTAAACACCCTCTTCCACTCTCTCTACAGTTCCCTGAAGTTCCCTAAGTTTCCTTTGCATCTCCTCATTCTCACTACTTAACCTCGCATTTTCCAACAACAACCTCTCCTCTCGCTCTTTAGACAGCCGCAATTCCTCCTTTAAAATATATAACTGTTCCTCCATTTCCTCCATTTCAATACCATTAATATCTTAAATCTAATTCCTAAACCTATTTTAATACCCTTGTTCAACAGTCCAGTTTCAATCACACCTTCGACAGTCCCTGTTCGGGCGCCAAATTTATGTGGCGGGATGTAAACAAAAACAAACCCCCACACCTTTGATCACTCTTACTTTCAAATATCCCACAATACAAACTTTCCCCTTACTTTACTTCAAACTGGACGATTGCACGAAGGGAAAACAAACAAAACATAAACTTAAAACTATATTAAACGCAACCAAAACAAAACACTTCATTAAACAGACTTAACCCAAACAGACAAAAAAATAACAGACTTATATTTAAATAATATAACGGTGTGTGTGGTACACAAAACTCACCAATAATCGGAAAACTTTACAAACCCAACACCAATAGTTCACACATTACCGAAAACACTTACTCCCCACACAGTACCGAAAAATACTTAATCACTAAAACAAATCACGTAACACTAAACCAGAAACAATAATCATATCTACCACCAACATGAGCGAAAACGCTAAAATATTCAATATGTAAGTTTGTGTGGTAACCGTCGTCCACATACGGGTAACTCCTAGTCCACTGCCACAACTTCTTGGCAAAAGTCTTAGCCTACGGCCAATTTCACAGCGCAATCGCTTAACTATACTCTTATATCATCTCCATGTCCAGGCCAAACCAGTGTCGTCATCATCATCATCATCATCATCATCCGGGACTTATTAGGCTTGGTCGTTAACAAATACATGAGCGGTCTATCCAAATCCTTATCCGATTTAACATACAGGGTCGTCATCAATCTATCAAATGTGCGGCAGGCAACTAACAGGCCACAGACAAACAAAAACTCCAAAGGAGTTTAAAAGAGTCTAAGGAAGAATTACGGCCTGCAATAAAAAAGAAAAAACGCTTACGAAAACTCCTAACTAACTAAACTATCGCACTATAATCAAAGATAAATAAATAACTTTCTATCATTCATGATCTCGCCTAACAAAAACAAATAAAAACAGTACTTACTCCGATACAAAAAAACACTTCACAGCCGGCTAACGATGAAAAAAAACAACCGACTCCTGCTACAGTCAAATAGAAAATCCTTTCGCCCAAGACATTCATTACCGCCCTAACCTGGCTAAAAATGTAAACAAACAACCTCAAATATACTGACAGTCTTTCCCACTACAAACAATCATTCACTAACTACCACTTGTTCTTCGGCGCGCACCGCGGACACACAAACACGCGGACACAACCACACGCACACAAACACACATACATACTCTCTCTCTCTCGCGCACGCGCGATTTAGCAAAACTAAAGCAAATGAAATTCTCTCTCTCTCTCTCTCTCTCTCTCTCTCTCTCTCTCTCTCTCTCCTCTCTCTCTCTCTCAAAACTAAAGCAAATAAAATTCATTCTCTCTCTCTCTCTCTCTCTCTCTCTCTCTCTCGTCTCTCTACAAAACTAAAACAAATAAACACTATCTCTCTCTCTCTCTCTCTCTCTCTCTCTCTCTCTCTCTCTCTCTGACAAAACTAAAACAAATAAACTCTCTCTCTCTCTCTCTCTCTCTCTCTCTCTCTCTCTCCTCTCTCTCTCTCTCTCTCTCTCTCTCTCGATTTGACAAAACTAAAGCAAATAAACACTCTCTCTCTCTCTCTCTCTCTCTCTCTCTCTCTCTCTCTCTCTCTCTCTCTCTCTCTCGTCTCTCTATTTGGCAAAACAAAAGAAAATAAATTAAAATAAAATTAATCCTCCACAATATGAGTCATCATGGAAAAAGTGGGTTGCTTTCGTAAAAGCAAAAGGACCGAGAGAGATTTCAATGAACTTCTGCATGTCCTTCTTTATCCATCTTCATAACCAGGGTTTGGCGGCCAACACGATAACTACGTGCAAGTCAGCCTTGACTAGACCTCTTCTATATGCCTTTCAAGTAGACTTGGTGAATGAGATCTTTAATAAGATCCCGAAGGCATGTGCGAGGCTTAGGCCTGCTGCACCACCAAAGCCCATCTCTTGGTCTTTGGACAAGGTCCTACATTATGCCTCATCCTTGAACAATGAAGATTGTTCGCTTAAGGATCTAACCCAAAAGGTTATTTTTCTGTTCGCTATAGCCTCAGAGGCTACAGTTAGTGAAATAGTGGCCCTTTCTAGGATGAGGGCCACATTCAGTTCTCAGAAACAGGAGAACTGAATCTCTTCCCTGATCCATCCTTTCTCACTAAGAATGAGCTACCCGCTAAAAGGTGGGGTCCCTGGAGAATCTGCCCTCTGAAGGAAGATGTCTCTCTATGTCCGGTAGAGTGTCTAAAGGTCTATCTTCGTAGAACTTCAGACTTCAGGGGAGGACAGCTCTTTAAAGGAGAAACCTCTGGATCAAACTTATCCCCTAAACACAACTGAGGGCGAAGCTCACCTGCTTTATTAGTAGAGCGGATCCTGACAGTACTCCCGCAGGTCATGATCCGAGGAAGATTGCTTCATCACTGAACTTCTTTCAGTATATGGACTTTGAGCGTCTTCGTTCATACACTGGATGGAAATCATCCAGAGTGTTTTACAAACACTATGTGAAACAGGTACATGAACTGAAACACTATGTAGTGGCGGCAGGTAGTGTATTAAAACCTGCCCCCTAATTACTGTTATAGACAGTCAATGGTTTGGACTTCAAATGTCCTCGCACATATACTGGGTGAGAATCATCCACAGTGTTCTACATGCACTATGCTAAGCAAGTCCATGATCTGAAGCAGTATGTGGTGACGTCGGGTAGAGTACTTAACCCGCCGTCTAATTCTACGATGAACAGCTAATTGACTGGGACTGTCAATTAAAGAGAGAAGAGGTCATCCCTCTTAGGGTGTGACCTCTTTTGATCAAGTGTTACCATGGTGACACTAGCTCTGTTCAAAATCCCCAGGTGTGGAATTATACTGATAGCACTAGTGCCGGTGTGCGTAGTACACAGCGCAGATAAAAGTAACCAGTATAGGAATTATGAAGAGAATTATTTTATGATTTTCTTCAATCTGAGAGTGGCACTTATCATTTCTTGCTTTCCAAGAAAGAAAGATAATCTCTGTACAGGTTACATGCATGAGCACTACCCAAGCCCCAAACTTACCTGTTTATTTTTTACATAGATCTGTTACACTTGAATAATACCTGAGCTCTGAGAATATACGCAACTCCCAGAAGGCAATATATATAAACACTGAATATCCAAAGGTCTCTTTACTCTTCACTCAAAACAAAACTAGGTGATTACTTTATAAGAGCTATTCTAAACTAATTTCTTACTTTGGTTCTTAGTAAGGGATTACGAGCAAAGCACTGATAGAAATACTGGTGATCGAAATAATACACTTTACAAAAATAAATATATTCTTAAAAAAAAAAAAATAACAAATAATGCAAAATAATTGACATCAAAACTAAATCACTTGAAATATTAAATCTGAACAAAACCTCAGACTAAGTCAAGAAAATTGTACTGTATGAAAATTATGTAATCACTTGTTTCCCTGGAATTAATTTATGAAAATATTCCATTTTGGTAACTAATGAAAAAGAGTTAACACTTTAACACTAATGATTAAACACTAAATGAAATCTACCCATATGTAACTGTTACATTTACTTCTTTTGGTTCAAAACGAGGTTCAGAATAGTTGAGCAAAATTCTTAATGCACTTCACTGTTTAACCTAATTCACATAGGGCCAGTTATAAATACTTATGTTAAAAAGTACTTACATTAACACACTACACTTGAATTAACATCCAAAAAATTTCACCACCTTTTGCACAACACTACATGCGATATACGTTAGGGGAAAAACCTTATTCACATTTGAGAAGACACATAGTTGAGAGGAGAGAGGGCAGGCAAACTTCGGCTCTTTCAAAGGGATAGGCTGGATCTTTTCTGCTGCTTATGCATTCCTGGTGGCTATACAATATATATGGACTTAATTCTTCTAGAATTTTCTAATAGATCATTCTCGTGGCGTGGGGAAAAGCTCTAGCAGCGTAAAGCTACCAACGTAGTAAATTTGAAAAAGGGGTACTAACCTTGCCTGCGAGGCAACCCTCTCTCAGCTAACTTCACCCACCTTCTCCTCGTGACAATAAAAAAAGAGTAAATCTAATTCGAGAATTTTCATGCACTCTCTAACCACGTGGGAAACATAACGAAATCCCTCATACTCTTTACCCACTGTGTGTGATACAGCATACCTAAACGAGTTACAAAAGACTTTGTAATAAAACTACAGGAAATAAGAAGTAAATTCTTAAAAATTATGTAAATTTACGTATACTGAACTGATTGAAAATATAACTGAATGAATGACAAAAGTGTTATGTAATTTACATACATTACTTAAACATACGAGAGTGGAACTCACCCTACTAGCTGGCTATACATCTCTTAAATGCATCAATGAAATACATTAATAAAGTGTTTACTCATATGCTAGACCACCTTCGTAAGAATATACATACACACACACACACACAAACACACATATATATATATATATATATATATATATATATATATATATATATATATATATATATATATATATATATATATACATATATATATATATATATATATATATATATATATATATATATATATATATATATATATATATATATATATATATATATATATATATATATATGTGTATATATAAATATATATATATATATATATATATATATATATATATATATATATATATATATATATATATGTATATATATATATATATATTAACAACCATTACTAGTCCACTGCAGAACAAGGACCTCACACATGGCCTACCACTTGCGTCTCTTTATTGTTTATCTATGCCAGTCCACACCCGCAAACTTTCTTAATTCATCAATCCATCGTCTTCTCTTCTTTTGCCATTTCTAGGGATCCATTCTCTTATTCTCAGTGACATGAAAAGACAATAGTTATTCCATGGATTGTCAACTACCACCTTCTTGATTTTAGGATGAACAGAGTTGAAAAAACTAATGAGCTTCTATAAATCTTGAATCCAAAGAAGAAACGAGTAACGCCAATTGATAAAAAGAAATATCACCCAAACAGATGACTTCCTTGGACATCAAAAGGCAATCACTTCCTAACTCCAATAAGATGTTAAAAGTTTGACCTGCAGCCTCTTAGCTTCTGTTTAGAGTACAAAAACTTATAAATTGACATGGGGATCTTCTTATATAACCTCTGTTGGTTTAGGTTATAGCGACGGTCTTTTTTCTCACTTTGTAGTTCAATATTTCATACTAATATGAGGTACGAGTTTATTAAAATAATTTATAGCTGCAACTTGTATTGTTCCAGTTGAGCTGGTCAGTGATTTCGACTTTAACCAACATATGATTTAACATACTTCAGATGGGCCTATGGAAGCCTAGATTTCCAAGACCAGAAGAATTCAAGGTAGAATAAAGGAAGTTAGAATGTTGATTTCCTTTGCAAAAACTCAGCATCTGTCTGAATATTGGTGTTAAAAAAGAAGATAACATATGAAGAAGACAACATAAAATAATGGGACAACAAAACTCTATTATAGAATTATACAACATAGCAGTATTTTCTAAATTAAGTAGTGGTCTGTGCTCTGCTGGTATGAGATGAAGGTGTTAAGCATCTACAATATTACAATTCCTATTGATGGTTACCCTTTCCCACTAATAATTCTTCTTTTGTGAATAAAGCATTGGTTATTTGAATCAATGAACAATATAAATGGCAACAATTTGTGAGGTTTAGTAAGGCGTAAATCGAACGTTAAATTAGAAATTGTAAAGAGACTTACTCCAGCTGTCTCTAGTTTTTTTTTCAGTGAAATGTCTCATTAGTTACATCTATACAGGCAGTGATTCGGCTTGAGAAGGTTGATGTTTGAGTTAAAAATACATTTATCTCAATATGAACACTCACAAAGAGACCTGAAGACATTTTCTTGACTGTTTTACTATAACTAATGTATTTCAGTTCCAAGCTTCAGCCCATTCCTGCCTGATCCTGCTGAATTGCTACTTGTGTGGATGTAGCTTAGTATATTATCCGAATTCCAAAATATGATGGGCCTTAAATTTCATGAATCCCCTAGCGAATGCATATATCTTTACTTGTTGGTACATTAGTATGTATAGCTGCTGCATTGTTGTCTTCTTTGATCAACTTCAGAATTCATGCAGTCTGATGTGGTTGAAATTACATCCTCAAGGTCACCTTCACGTCTTCAATGCAGCCTAAATTAAGAAGTTTGACTTTACTACCAAAAATTTCTGCTTTTAAAACTCATTGGTCCTCGGTGGCTTGTATCCTGGTGTTGGGGCATAGTTCCCCATGACAGATTATAGTCCTGCTACTATATAGTTCTGAGTCTGTCTACTTCTATATACAGTTTGTAGGTATGGTATTCTTCTTATGAAATTGATAATTCATGCATGCGTACATGTGGTTCTCAAAATCTGAAGACATAATGTTTCTCATCCCTCATAAAACTTTTCATCCTCTATGCCCCAAAGGGG
The DNA here is from genome assembly GCF_036898095.1 of Palaemon carinicauda. Taxonomy (NCBI): domain Eukaryota; kingdom Metazoa; phylum Arthropoda; class Malacostraca; order Decapoda; family Palaemonidae; genus Palaemon; species Palaemon carinicauda. The sequence continues at coordinate 99,529,096 of NC_090739.1, read as the reverse complement.
TAGAAAAAATTCTATTCCTTAATACATTTTTTTCAGAAACATTTGAAAATTCATACATATAGATTATCCAACGTCTGATAGCTATAGGTTGGAAAATAACTCATTTTGAAAAGTTAGTATATAATGTTGGGAGATCTCACCTTTCAGCGACTGCTCCAGACACGATGGTGGTGGCAGTTGTTGCAAATGACAGTTGAAAGAAGAATTTAGTGTATAAATCTCCCATTGCCTCATCTCCAGGGTTCAAGGCAAAATCCCCCCATCCACAGAAAGGGTTAGCCCACTCAGATTCTCCAAAGGACAGAGAATAACCAAAGAGCCAATAGGTTATTCCTCCAAGCACAACATCTACAACGTTTTTAACCATAATGTTGGTCTCGCTCTTCAAAGAGACAGCTCCAGATTCAAGTAGACCAAAGCCTGATATAAAAATGATGATAATAACGTTACATAAAAGGTAAATTAGGTTAGGATTCGTAAGATTGATAAGATTTGTTAGCCAAATGAATAATGTTTTAAGGGATAATTCTTTCAACAGATTCCCCAAGTACTATATAGAAAAACGTCCTTAAAGGTCTTTAGTTATACTTAATATTTTTTTGGTTGCCTAATGAAATTCTATAAATGTTGATTTTCTTCTCATGACTCCTAGCTAGTTTTGATATGATTCTAATGTAACCTTACACCAAACTGTCAATTAAAAATTTGCTTTATTAAATATATGTCAATAGTTTCCTTATGTATTTAAATAATATATATTGAACTCTTCAATATTGTGCAATCTTGTGAATAACTCATGGGAAAATTACTGATTTTTGTCTTGAATACCAAATGACGTTCTCATACCTTTGGATTATGAATATTCTACTTACACCTGACTAACTTGATATATCACATACATGAAGTTTAAAAGACTTTTTGGTTTTGAATCCTAGTTTTTTTTCTTTATTTCTAAATTTCGCTTTCACTCTCTTGTTATAAAGGTAAAAGGAATTGCTAACCTGACTGCATGGTGAAGATGATGAATGTTGCAGTGAGAATCCATGCTGCATCGTTGCCAAAATCTGACGTCGGTGTTTCAGATGCTTCTTCATTGTTAGTTTGATTATCGAGGTTTAAGGTGAAGTTTTCGAAAAGACTGATGTTATTTGATTTCACTGCCATTGACACATGTAATCTGGAAAAAGTATCCATGGTAAAGAGAATAATTACTTGATAAAGAAAATTGATGATGAATTCATTACTTCATGATCCTCTGCTAAGAATAGATATGTTATTAATGCTCTAAGCAGTAATAAATACAAGCTTAGTGAAGAGAAAAATTTAAATGGAATAATTCAACATAGCACATTGTCTATGAATATATGAAACACAGTAATTAGCTATTACTTCATGACACAAATGGAGCACATTTACAATTTTAAAAAGTAAATATCGATTACCTAAGTGCTAAGAATTATATTCAAAGTTAATACTATATGCTAAAAAAAGATACTAAATCTGTTGTAAAAAATATATATATATATATATATATATATATATATATATATATATATATATGTATATATATATATATATATATATATATATATATATATATATATATATATATATATATATATATATATATATATATTATCAATATTTCAAATTATTGCTGTTTTGAGTTCAAAATTAATAAATATTCATCCAGCACATGTCTGACGGTCATTAAGCTTCAGTGCAGGCTTCAAATGTGTAAATACCTTTATAAGATAAAGAATAATAAAGTGGAACCCTGAATTTCAAGAAAACAATGGTATATAAGATACAATCAATGAACAAAATTATATCCCAATAAAATAAGGTTAAAGTACTGTGAACTTTGATAACCTAAAGTTGCAGGAGCTTCTTTCTAGACCTTCAAAGTAAAAGGAATAAAATATTTCTGGCACATGACATCCTGACATTGTGACCCCTTGCCAGAGATACAGATAATAAGCACCACTGACATGTTTTTTACAGATAAAGGAAACAAAGGCACCGACGGATGATTTATGATGAAATATTGCTAATAGAACGTAGCCAGAGGGCAGTATCCCCAAGGGTTTATCTTCCTAGTTCCATTATTAGTCTCCTATTTTATGAAAGCTAGTGGTCACACTTTGCCATTGTTAAATCTAGTGCAAAATATATATATCAATAACTTGTGAAATCTTAATTGGGCAGCTACTGGTGTCTTTTTCAAAACAAATAACCAAATGAATTTCATTTTCCGCTTTACTCATCTATTAATTACTAATTCTATGTATATTATGTCCTATAATTGAAATCTTACAGTTTTACTCATTAACCTAATCGTGGCTCCATCAACTAGCACATCCTGCAACCCTTGAAGTTAATCATTGCGGCCAACAGAAGAAGAAAAGAATTAATACGCTCTTTATCTGACAACTGCATGAGAGGAGTATTTGCTATGAAGAATTTTCTTCACTCTTCTATCCTTTTTTATTTTTCTCTCCTTCCCACTAATATACTAGATACCCTTTAAATTTTCTTTTTGAATTTTATGTTTTCTTCTACCGAGACACAGGTAGAATACACTTAAATGAACGTTGTTGACATACGCCATGCGTAAAAACCAAAGACAACCGCCATCCGCTGTGTAGCGTTAGTTTTTTCCCTTAAACTAAGTATTTTGATATAAATTATTACACTGGTTTTGAATATAATTTTAGTATTGCTGACTTATAAGCAGTTGTTTTCTCTCAGTACCAGTTCAGGTCTGATTAATTTTAAGATGTATGCCAATCGCACCAGCCTTTTGATAATTATTCCTTTAAATTATTTATTTTTAGTATGCCAGAATATGTTAGAGTTATAAGATTTCTCTTTGTATTTTGGACAAAATCCTGCCTTCACCTCACTCTTTATTTCATAATACCTTGGCCAAAGTCCCGATCTGGCACCTCAACAAACCAAGTCTCCCCTGTCGGCAGCTGACCTAGGTGATGCCATGCGACCTGAGATTCACCCGCATTCATTAATGAGCAGCCGTAGTGACTGCACAGGTCAGCCTGCATCACTCTGGCTCACCCCAACTCCCCCACCAACCAGAGGAGGACAGAGGAGTTCTTGTGTACTGTCGGCTGGAGAGAGGGAAGACTAACCATGAAGCTTGCCAGTGATCTCGTCTATCAAGAAGCGAAGAACAGAGGGTGTGAGCCAGTCAGCTAAGGGTGCAAGCAAGCTTTAACGGCCATTTGTCAACAAGGGCTACTCCATCAAGTTCTTGGAAGTGAGTGCAGGTAGACGTGGACCCACAATAAAATTTCCCAATTCTTAGATTAGATCTAGATTCTTATGTTATTTAGGTACTGCGTCTTTTTGCATTATTCCGGCTGAGTGCTTTTAGAGACTAGTCCAATCTTGGGTTACAGGACCACGTGTCCGATCTCATTTTGAATCATTTGTCATTGCAATAGACCTCGTGTCGAACAAGAATAACTTGATTACCATTTTGCCTTTCTTTGATTCATTTTGATAATTTGCTTCATTTTTTTGCAATGTTATGATGCCTTAGCGTGAGATAGCTTTAACATTGACAAAGTTAAAGTAGGCTATTAAATTACATTTTCACGTATGGTGTTTATTGGCATTTTGGGCAGAGAAAATTTTTTTATTAAATGAAGGTTTCTGAACTGCATCACCAAAGTTATTACCAAGGTGTTTGTGTCCTTGAGTGTTAGAGCTCCTATCCTCCTCCGTTGATCTTTGTTATATGTTGCAGCGTGACCTCCCCGAAACAACAAGTTCCTACTCATTGATAAAAAATATCCCCCACTTTTGCTACCTTTCAAAGATTGGCACCAATTTTTCCATCAATCCTGAATACTTTGCAAGGCGGTAGTACAGTAGTAATAATGATAACTGAAAATTTCATAATCAAATTAATCTTAAGTAATTTTTTTTCTGGTTCTGAATTTATGACTAAAACTACAAAAGTGATTCAGCTTCGTTGACAACCTATCAAAGAATTTATTTCCCACTGGTAAATTTCCGATTTTTTTTGGTGATTACTATTACTTTTTTTTACTTAGTAGTTAACTAAATATAGTGACAGAATACTTAATAGCAATAATTTTCTAGCAAAATCTATATCTGTGATATACAGTCCGATAAATGAAATGAACAATAATATCTTGTATGGAAAATTGTTGAAAAAGCTGTTATATTTAAAAAAGAAAAAACAAAAAACAATTAAGAAAAAATTTAAAATCAAAGCTTATGGTTTAAGTGGGATAATGTTTTGTAGTCAGACTCTTCAAGATTTTAGTTCTGAATTTTCCTAAGGTATGTAATACATGTTTTATATATATATATATATATATATATATATATATATATATATATATATATATATACATATATATATATATATATATATATATATATATATATATATATATGTATATATATATATATATATATATATATATATATATATATATAAACAAAGGGTTTTGTCAAATGGCTGGCTTTCAACTGAAAAAAACTCTTAAATTTACAGTGTACGAATTAAAGAAACTATTTCATATACCGTTATTTTATTGACAAAATATCGATTCATTGCTAAAAGTCCTTGTTAATAAACTTGAGGGTAAAAAAAAATAAAAAAACTATAGCAACAAATATTCCATACATGATATGATTACTTTTGGCTTCATAAACGGCATGTATTCCTTACTTTAAAATATCAATATTCTTTCTCATAGTTTCTGCTAATAAGCCGTCCCATTCTTTTATATTTAATCTTTTCATTCATCTTATATGATTTGCGGTATCATAAATTCCATTTTTATTATCTGCTTCGTTAACAAGATTCTCATTGCATAATTTACCTTTGTGGTTCTATCAATAAAACAATTTCACTACGACTTTTAATGTAATACTTTCCCAGGCTATTATATTTCCTGCACTGTATAGCTATAGGAAGATATTTTCCTCTATAAGTGAATCATTTAGTAAGAACTTCAACTTTTAAAAAAACAGTAGATATCAGACTAGCTTGACAGAAGTATGAATATATAGAATGATGCATACTCTTCATGTCAAGACAGCTAATGATAATTAGGGCCAGTAACAATTCCTTGAAATCTACAGGTCACAGATTCTTCAGTAACTTACCCGGGATGTCATCAATTACCGGGAAGAATAGTACTATTTTCTGGTCCCATAGAGCAATAAAACCCTACTCTCTACGGGACCTTCATATTCATTTTATCATATACTGTACTTTCCAAGGCAATCAGCATTTCACACCACGCAATACCCGTTTACTGTATGTAGCAATTATTTAGATATATATGATGTCCTGTTCTGATAACCTGATGAGTTATTGCACATATTTTAATTAAATTTAACCTACTCAAATTTTTTTTTTGATAAGCAGCCAGTGTAAATCTAATAGTGTAGTCTTGATCGTTTTACGGGTTGGGACACCTTTTATCAGTCTTGCTCCTCTATTTATTATGTTTTGGAATTTCTTAAGTTGTATTTTTGGTAAATTGTGGTAACTGGAGCTGCAGTGGTCATTCCTAGTAATAAGACAGTTTATCACGAGTTTCTTTAAAGAATGTTCATCCATGATCCAGGTACCTCTTTATAAAAGCAATGATTCCAAGATGATAGTCAGCAGTTTTTACTACAGTATTTAGTTTGGCATTGAAAGACATATTAAAGTCAAGAGATACTCCTAGATCGGGAACTTTTCTAGATATATCAGCAGAATTTTTGTTAATGTTTATTTGAATATCACCCAAGTTTCTTAGGCATTTATCTTTCCAACCACCGAAAACTCAGTTTTATTTTCATTTAATTTTAGTTGCTTTAATGTCATCCATTCCCTGACACCGGCTAGAATTTTGTTTAGAGCTTCACTAGTGATGTCTATATAATTTACAGGTGCATAAGAGCGTCTTTAAGGTAGGGTTGGTTAAAGTTTGAGAACTCGCTGACGACAGGGGTTCTTCTATGAGGAACCACCGTTAGGTGCGATATCCTGGCATCTGACAGCTGATAATAGCACCCAAAAAATCATATTTTCTGGACTGTTTTTATATGATCAATTGCAATTTGTATACAAATGTGTATCATAAAATACCAGTAGGGCTACTTGGTAAATATAACAAAAACATACTAACGATAATCATTATTTACTATTAACTCATTGAAAATATCGATCAAGTTAGGACTATCAGTTTTATAAGCTTTCCCTGTTTTTACCTACGAATTCTTATATCTATCATTTGTTTTCAGTTCCAAGTTTATCTTTAGATTTTTAACGGCATTTATATTTTTAATTTCATCTCATTTCTAGATCATAAGAGGGATTTATCTCAATGTTCAATTGATAATTATGTTAATTGTCTTTGGTTTAAAATAATGGTGATAAGGTATGAAGATGAGATCCTCACAAACGGAGAAGTACTCCATACACTTGATAATACTGCAATGGTCATAAAAAATCAAGGTTTTTAACCCTGAACAGGTAAACGTGTAGCATATAGGCTACCGCCTATATGCGCAAAACTTGTTCATGCCTGCTCCGCTTAGGTTCGGCTTTTGAGCGGAAATTTACCCAGCACCGGTTAGTTAGACCATAGACACAGCCGAAGGAACAACTGCCATTGTCCTCTCTCTCACCGTTTTTTTGGAAATCGCCATTTTTGTTTTTCCAGGTAGCATATACGCTACACGTTTACGTGGTAAGTGACTGTGATTGATTTTCACAAGTTTTACACTATTGATTACAATACATTTATTTCTGTGAATAGTGTTTTGTTACTTATAGTGATCGTTGATAGATGATTTGAGAACATGATGCTAATGGTATATTGGATGTAGGATTACCATCTATAGTTTAATTTAGCCAATATTTGTAATGTGTTTTTTCTCTTTTTTCAGTTTCGATCTTATTTATCTATTATTCAAATTTGATGTATAAAATTTTCTGCAGCCTCAGTTTATAATTTATATTAGAAAAAAAAAATTTGTCACATGTAACTTTTTTTTTCGTTACTAAAAATTTCCCCTTTTCTCCAGATTTTTCAGTTTTTAGCCTAGGAGGTTCATCTTTCAACTGAAAATGCACTGAATGTAGCCCAGAATGGTTAGTATTCATTATTTTCTCTTTTATCTTAAAATTTTCTACAATTCTAGCAATAATTTTCGGGTATTATTATAGGTTACATAGACTGGAATAGTGTAAATATGAAAGAGGAAAATTCATTATCGGTGCTAGCTATTTTTTTTTTTTTTTAATTTGAAAAATAGTTAACTCTTTTATTTAAGGATTTTCGTATATCATTTTATTTATCTATTATTCAAATTTTATGTATACAATTTTCAGCAGTCTCAATTTATAATTTATATTATAAAACAAATTTTTGTCACATGTAACCTTCTTTTTCGTTACTAAAAATTTCCCCCTTTTTCTTTTCTTTCCAGATTTTTCTGTTTTCAGCCTAGGAGGTTCATTTTTCAACTGAATATGCCCCAGGGACTCCTAGAAATTACCATTAGCTGTTTTTATCAAGTAGCCAGGACAAAGGCTCCCAGGGCCCCGAGAGTGGTAGTCTCTCAAAATCAAAAAGTTTTCAGGTCTCTGTTAATAAAATATCATTAAGTTACTTCCATGTTTTTCATTGAGTATATCCTAGTCGTAGATAGCTAGAATTATATGTATAAAAAATTCATTAAAAAAATGCATTACCGGAATTACCAAGTGAGGTTGAAACAAGCGGTAGCGTATACGCTACATGATTACCTGTTACGTTATCGATTTAGACATTTACCTGTCATGGGTTAAAATGTCTTTGAGTTAGAAAAATATATATACACACACACACACACACACACATATATATATATATATATATATATATATATATGTTTGTGTGTATACATATATGTATATATACTGTATATATACATATATAATTATATGCATGTACATATATATGCATATATATACATACATACATATATATATATATATATATATATATATATATATATATATATACAGGTATAAATATATATAAAATGTCATGACCCTGTCTAAGGAAGATCTTGCTGTATTATTAAAAGAGCTGAAATAAATTAATTGGAATATAATATGATTAGGTGAGATTACGATAACTGCGAAATCTTAGATACAGTTCAAATATGGTCAGATTTTTTGCTTCAGAGAACATGAAAGGAACAAAGAAAATGAGGTGGGTTTCTTATTAATAAAAATATTGTAGGTAACAGAAGAATTGCTGTATGTAGTATCAATTATATAATAGCAGGATTTATCAAACTTAATTAAAAGTATAAACTGATGATTATCAAAACATATGCAGCAACAACGTCCAATACAGAGGAAGAAAGAGAAACTTTTTTATGGAGATCTAAAGATATTTTTTGATAAAAGGCTCTATATGCATTTGTTTTGGGTGATTTCTATGTAAAGTGGGTCAAATAAAAGAGAGGGAAATCAGCAGTAGGCAAATTGGGAGGTGGCAAAAGAAACAACATAGGAGACATATTTGTAAATTTTGATGATGAAACAATCTAATAATCATGAACACCGTTTTTCCTATATATAAAAAATCAACATATACTATGGACAAAGCGAAGCTTATATCTAGAAAAGAAAAACTAAATAGATTTTATTCTCAGAGAAAAGGTTATCTTAGTTAAAGACGTAACGGTGTCAATCTAATATCAAGCGACAATAGAATTGTGGGAAGTAAAATTTGTCTAGATCTAAGAAAAGAAAGAAAAAAAGTGATTTTATGGAAGAAAATAAACAATCCTACACTACTAAAAAGTAGGATGAGTTCAGTTTACCAATGCAAAATAGGTACTCCTAGGTACGTGATGATATAAAAGAAATAATAGTAAATTAACAAAATTTGTACTTGAATCGCCACTAGAGATTGATGAAAAAGTTTCTCATCAAGATTAAGGAAAACTATCCGAAAACAAAAAAAAAATTTAATAAAGAAAAATTTGGAAATGATGATAAAATCCAAATGAGATAAAATAAAATTAGCAGAACTATTCAAATAAAATAAAAACACAAGATATTCGTAATAACAATCAGACTAAACTTGAAAACACACTAAAGACAGGAAAAAGCATCAAGTTATAAAAAAGAAGGCTTAAAATAAGGTGCCAATTGATATTTGCTTTAACAGATGAAAATAGATATATCGAGTGAAGAGAGGAACTGATAAAGATTGCAAAGGATTTCTATACAATGAACTACAATGGTGATATAAGAAGTAGCTTTGCTAATAGAAATAATGAAACTACTGAGTCGGTACAGAAAGTAACAGTAGAAGTAAAGAAAGCCTTTTTGGGCTCAAGCCATGTCATCCTGATGGAAGCTTCCTATTGGCAGCTTTCTAAGGGATATTTGATTACAGTGATACTTCCAGAGAATTGACCATAGGCCTCCAGAATTTTAACGCCTGGCGCGAGTATCCTTAAAATTTTCCTAAAGGATATCGCATAAAATCAGGGGACGTATATCTTGATACGACACATGGCAATCTTCACCCCGAATAGAGTTTTCGCTCTGGGGGGGAAGAGTGGCGAAATTGAAGGGAGCCGTTATCAAGGTTACCCTTCCTCCCCTACTATTACAGGGCCCAAAATGGCCGCTCATTCCTTATTCAGTAGCGCTTTTGCACGATGTATCTCCCTGCTTGCTCTAGTGTCCTAGACTGCTATTTCGAGGAATTTATCATGCTTTCTCCAGCATCTTCTGCCTCTGGAAAGTTGAGTATTTAGTCTTTCCTGTGTATAATTTTTAGCTCCCTTCTCACAGTGAAATTAGCATAATTTAATGTGTTTATCGGAGCATAGCCGGTAACTGGATGCACCATTTTGGATGCTGTCGTTCGTCATGCATGCTTTATTTAGTCAGCAGAACGACAATCCTGGTATTTAGCTTTAATAAATTATAACTATTTAGGCAAAATTATACTAGTGAAGATAAGATCATGCACGTATTTTAGCTCTTCCTTAAATGTACCGATCGTATATGGTAGAGTCTCGGTGATATAGCGTAGCCGAGATCTCGCCCTGCGCTAGGCTAACCTAGCCTACGCGCTTTAGTATACTTTCATACATTATCCCCGTTTACCCTTGCGTATCGTTTTATCAATTCAACAGAAGATAGTATATCTCCTACAATTAATTGTATGATTCGATACTCGTGTCCTTCGGAGATTTAAGGGTAAACCCTTCCTTCCCTCTTAGTGCTGCCATTAGGCTTACAGTTGCAGACATAGGAAGCCTAGCTTCCCTAGCCCGCATCTGAATCGATATTTTTCTGCCGCCCAGGACGGCGGCAATACTGAAACGATGTTTCTGATTGTGACTGGAAATGGCCGGCAATCATGCCGCCTTCTCCTGACACACCACACAAGACCCTTTCCCTGCCCCTCTCTGTCCTTTAGCGATAGCCTAGCTATTTTGTTAAAAAAAACTGCAAACACTATCGCGAAGCCGCTTGCAATACTGCTAAGACAAAGTGTAGATATGAGCGAGATATATGTTAAACATAAATTAGCTTATATAACCCCTATCTTCAAAAGTGGATCAAGACTAGAGGCAAGCAATTATAGACCTGTTAGTCTAACATCACATATTATAAAAGTGTATGAGAGGGTAATAAAAAAGAAAATAATGAACCATTTGGTCAAAAATAATTTGTTTAATATGGGTCAACACGGTTTTGTGCCTGGAAAAAGTACACAGACCCAACTGATAGCACACTATGAAAACATATACAAAAATATGATAAATGAAAAAGACACAGATGTGATCTATCTAGATTTTGCAAAAGCCTTTGACAAGGTAGACCATAACATATTGGAGAAAAAAATGAGAAAGCATAATATTGTGGGAAAGATAGGAAAATGGGTAAAAGAATTCCTGCAAAACAGAAAACAGATAGTGGTTGCAAATAACGAGAAATCAGATGAAGCCCAGGTAATATCGGGTGTGCCACAAGGTACGGTATTAGCTGCACTGCTATTTGTTATTAGGATCTCAGACATAGACTGTGATGTTGAAAACTCCGTAGTGAGAAGTTTCGCCGATGACACAAGAATAAGTAGAGAAATTACTTGTGATGAAGATAGGAACTCACTACAAAGAGATCTAAACAAAATATATGAATGGGCGGAGATAAATAGGATGGTATTTAACTCCGATAAATTCGAATCAATAAATTATGGAAACAGAGAAGGAATGGTGTATGCATACAAGGGACCTAATAATGAGACAATCACAAACAAGGAAGCAATTAAAGACCTTGGTGTAATGTTAAATAGGAATATGTTATGCAACGACCAAATAGCAACACTGTTGGCTAAATGTAAAGCAAAAATGGGAATGTTATTCAGACACTTTAAAACAAGAAAAGCTGAACACATGATTATGCTTTACAAAACTTATGTACGTAGTACACTTGAGTACTGCAATGTGATATGGTACCCACACTACCAAAAGGATATTGCGCAAATAGAGAGTATACAAAGGTCCTATACTGCTAGAATAGAAGAAGTTAAGGACCTTGACTACTGGGAAAGACTGCAATTTTTAAAACTATACAGTCTAGAAAGGAGAAGAGAACGCTACATGATAATACAAGCATGGAAGCAAATAGAAGGAATTACTGAAAACATCATGGAGCTTAAAATATCAGAAAGAGCAAGCCGAGGTAGATTAATAGTGCCAAAAATATTCCAGGTAAACTAAGAAAGGCGCACAGGACATTAATCCACTACGCACCAGCATCGATAATGCAGCGACTATTTAATGTGCTGCCAGCTCATCTAAGAAACATATCAGGAGTGAGCGTAGATGTGTTTAAGAATAAGCTCGATAAATACCTAAGACGCATCCCAGACCATCCAAGACTGGAAGATGCAAAATACACCGGAAGATACATTAGCAACTCTCTGGTGGATATACGAGGTGCCTCACACTGAGGGACCTGGGGGAACCCAAACAAAAAATAAGGCAATAAGGTAAGGCAATCGTATGTCTTTGGCCGGTGTCCTACAATCTCCCCACTTACCGGGTAGACTGTGGTGCCGGCCGGGCTCCTACATAGGCAGCTTGATAGCCACTCTGACCTTCCTCATACGGACGCAAGGCTCCGGGAAAGGTTGTGCCAACCATGATCGCTGCCGGTGGGAGACCCTATGTCTTTGAGTGTTTTTCAGTCCTCCCTTGGACTGCCATCTACATCCCTGGAACCGGCAGTAGCCGGCAACAGATCTTGTGGCTGGGTGGAAGCTAGAATAATTCATTCCCCCCTTCCATTTGAACCCTCATTCTGGAGGAAGGCAGTAGGGATAGTAATACCTCCACCCTTATTTATCGTACTAAACTATATTAATAAGGTAGCCCTTCTCTCCATGCTTTCTCTCTCTCTGTCGGCTTGTGCCGTCAGATACTCCAGGCTAGACCGGTGCCGCCAGGTACTAGCCTAGCCGGCAACATGCCGGCTGAACTACAGTATATGCTTATACAGTAGCCAGTATTTCTGCAGTATAATACATACTGCAGGCAGTAAACTATAGTATATATTATACAGTAGTTTATATTTTCCAACATACCCTGTGTATCCTTTCACAGTCTATTGTTGAGACCAATCTTATACTGAAAGTCATCAGATCATATTTTACCCCACAATATTGATAATCTTATGAAAGGGTCAGTGCTAGTATACACATTTTCTTTTAATAAGGAAATTCTAATATTAATATTGGGGGAGGTCAAGCAATTGGCTGGACAGAACGCACAAGTATATGTCTTTCTTATTTCCTTTCTAGCTTACTATCCTAAGCTATAATGGTTAAGACACCAAAAATTAATGCATGCCATTTTATCAATTTATTAAGTGTGATAAATTACCGCAAACTCCTTTCAATTTCCTTTCGTTACATGAGGAGCAGAAAGTGAAGTGTGAGGTGATCTACTGTAACCACAAAAGTAGGAACTCTTGTGGTCACACAATGTGCAGGTCTCACGCCGCCTATATTGTAACAACCGAAACCTTGAGGTATTGGGACCCCAACGACTGCAACGTCTGCTCGGCCTTGGTGACCGAGTGTTTCGGCGACCCCAAGTCAGTGGAGTCGAGGGATGCAGCACGAGAGAAGCTTCGGAAATGGGTACGAGGGTGCCAAAAGAACTCTTCTGGACCGTACCTCCCCAACGATAGGATGAGAAGCTTTCTGTTCCCTAAGGCAACAGCTGATGCCGTCGTACCCCAGGCACGACCCAGGCCACCCTGCGTCCAGATCGCGGTCGAGGCTGAAGTCAGTGAAGCCATGCAAGGCATGGACATCCACCAAGAGGAAAGGATGTCTGAAGTGTCCACAGACACGGAGAAGGATCTCCTTCAGGACGATCCTGAAGAAGAGTCTACTCTACCATCTGGAGGAGATGAAGACTACGACTCAACAGAAGCAGAGAATCCCCTTCTGCCTGTGCCGGCAGCAGAGCTGACACCATCTACGTCTTCGGCTCCTACCCCTCCATTGGACGCAATGAGTCAGGCAGTTTTGGCCCACATTACTGCCCTAATGGAGAATCTACATAAGGATAATATAGAAAGGGAAGCAAAGATGATGAGAGAGTTCCGCGAAGCGACTCAGACCGTCACCTCACGAGGGTCTTATAAGCGAACCAGAGTACAGGCCCTGCCACCCTGCTCCGAGACCAATCCCTGGAGGTATGAGGAGTTTATGCCTATCAGCAACAGCAAACTCTACATTTCGGTGAAGTTGGGAGCTGTCCACCTGGACGACATTGAGTTCTGGCCGAATTTCAACGCTTACCCGGAGTGCTTCATCCGGCTGAAGCGTGAACCAGTGTTTAAAAAGGAGACGGAACCAAACGAGATCATGGTATTCGACCACGACAAGGCACAGGCTCTCTTGACGAGTAGCCTGAAGAAGGCAGGTTATACTAACTCGCGAGTTACTGCACTGAGCAAGAAATACCCTACCTTTCTTGCTCCTTCTTCGAAAGCCTTCCCCTTCACGCCGAAGGCTTTACGGAGTGTTGCCAAGGCGGCCGAGGCTGGCAAACCATGTCCTACACTAGAGGAGTGTAGGCCTCTGTGTCTGGCCTTGCCGACGGATGAGAAGGAATGGAATGAGGTCCACCTAACCTTCTCAGCAGGAAAGCTTGAAGCAGATATCGCGGGACAGCAGTTCAGCAAGAACCTACTGAAGCTATCGGACTTTCTCTTGCGAAGGGAGCAAGAGACAAAAGAGAGGCTAGCCACTTCTCTTTCCCTCCAGAACTGCATAGAGATGTGTGCAGTCCAAAACAGCAACCCAGATATGCTCACGGTCCTGACCAAAATGCACCTGGCCACCCTCGTAAAGGACCTGTACGCCTTCATGAAGGCCAGGAGAGCCTGTAGGGAGTTCGTGTTTGCTGCTGCAACGATGAAACATGAACCCAGGAAGCTAATTTCTTCCAGTATCTGAGGTAAGGACCTCTTCCCAAAAGAAGTGGTCCAAGAGGTAGTTGAGAAAGCCACCACAGAGAATAGGAACCTTCTCCAAAAGTGGGGCATCTCCTCAAAGAGGAAGTCTTCCCCGGATGCTGGTCCCCCACCCAAAAGGATGACAAAGAAGCCAAGACTACCTTCTCGGCCTACTCAGCCAAATCCCAAGGTCACCATGACCGCGATGCCCCAAGTGGTCCCTCAGCCACAGACCACCTTCCAAGTGGTGCCTCAACAGCTGGTTGCCCAGTCACCAGCATTTAACCCAGGGTTTGAGAGGCACACTACTATCTTTCGTCCGAAAGGAAGAGGATCTCGATGGGGCTCCTCAAGACACCTTTCACGAAGTAGGGGAGGACGCGGTCAGGATGGCAAGCCCTCCGGACCACCTAAGCAATGAGATGCTACAGGTAGGAGGGAGACTCCAACACTTTCGGGATCGTTGGACCTTCGATCCCTGGGCCCACAGCTTAATCAAAAATGGACTAGGATGGAAATGGAACAGATCTCCCCCTTCATTTCCTCAATTCTTCCACCACTCCACCCCCTTACTGGAAGAATATACCTTAGAACTCTTGAACAAAAAGGTTATAATGAAAGCAAAGTCCATCAAATTCCAGAGAAGGCTGTTCTGTGTTCCCAAGAAGGACTCGGATAAACTCAGAGTCATTCTGGACTTGTCGCCACTCAAGAAATTCATCGAGAACAACAAGTAAAGGATGTTAACCCTTCAACGCATCAGGACCCTGTTACCGAAAGGGGCGGACACAGTCTCAATAGACCTGGTAGATGCTTACTGGCACCTTCCAGTTAGCCGCCGCCTCTCCTCCTACCTAGGATTCAAGGTACAGAAGACAAAGTATGTCTTCAGAACCATGCCCTTCGGACTAAACATAGGCCCAAGGATCTTCACGAAACTTGCGAACGCAGTCGTACAACAACTACGCCTAGAAGGCGTTCAGGTAGCAGCGTACCTGGACGACTGGCTGGTGTGGGCAGCATCCAACACTGCTTGTCTGCAAGCATCCAAGAAAGTGATCTAGTTCCTGGAACATCTGGGATTCATGATCAACTTCAAGAAGTCTCGCCTCTCTCCAGCTCAGGAGTTTCAGTGGCTGGGAATCCATTGTAACTTGAAGTCACACTGCCTCTCCATTCCACCAAGGAAGAGGAGAGAGATCGCGGGTTCTGTCAAGAGACTACTGAAATCCGACAAGATGTAAAGACGCCAACAGGAAAGAGTACTGGGCTCTCTCCAGTTTGCAGCAGTAACAGACCCAGTGCTAAGAGTACAGCTGAAAGATGCGTCAGGAGTCTGGAGAAGATACGCATCAAACATTCGAAGAGATCTACAGAGACCGGTACTGACCTTACTATGATCACTTCTCAAGCCGTGGTTGAATGTCAAGAGACTAACGAGGACCGTTCCCTGACAACCCCCTCCCCCATCGGTGGCCATCCACACGGATGCCTCGACGGACGGATGGGGAGGTCACTCCCATCAAAGGAAAGCCCAAGGGACCTGGTCATCCCTGTTTAAGACCTTTTTTGGGCTCAACCCATTTCGTCCTGATGGAAGTTCCTATAGGGTAGCTTCCTAGGGTATATTACAACTACGGCGATATTCCCAGAGAATTTACCTTAAGGTACCAGAATTCTAACTCCTGGAGTGAGTATCCCTCGTGAAAGGGATATCGCGACATATCAGAGGACGTATTCTAGACATGTCACATGGCAATCTACATCCTGGACAGAGATTTCGTCTCGTAGGAGGTGATTGACGAGATACGAATTCGGGAAAGAAAAAGGGGGAGCCGCTCCCAAGGCTTCCCTATCCCCCGATTCGTATGCGTGCCTGGCGCCAATCCTGGCGCCATCTGTATTCCTTTTTGCGTAGCTTAACAACTCGGTGTTTTTTCCTGTTTTTCTCGCAAATCTTGGATTTATTCGACTTTTCATGGCTTCTTCGTCTTCGTCGGCCTCTGATAAGTTGAGTATAGTGTCTGTTATGTATAAATGTAGGCTCTTGGTAAAATTTTGAGTGATTAATAGGATTAATCTTTGATACAAGAGCCGTAGCCTACCAGAGGTGTCCTGGACACTGTCGCTCGCTAGGTATAAATTAGTTAGTCAGAGCGACATTCCTGGTTGTTTTGCTTTAATAAATTTTAGCTATTTAGCATTACATAGGATTTCCTTTCGTGCTTAGTATTATTTGGCGAAGTATTCGCCATTCTGGCCTACGCTAGGCCATGTAGCCTAGTCGTTTGGTCCTAGTACTTCATGCATGATTTTGGTTTTTCCGAGTGTAATTAAAATTTTATTGAAGCTTTAGGCTATATTTTATACATTTTAGACTGTGTGGAATATTTCCAAGATTGTATACGTGTGAGTTTCAGTGAATTTGGTAATCGATTCTCTTGGTGCCTAGGCTAATTGCTTATGGAGCCTTAGTATACTTTATCATACTCCCCGGTTGCTTTCTTTTCTTCGGAGAAGGTATGCAATCCCTTTCCCTCTGTTTAAGCCTTGGGCTTATCCCTAAGTGGTTTTTTCCGAATTTATTTTCGATAAAACTATACTAGGGTGTTACTGTACCTTCCTGTTCCTGTAGTTATGGTTCAAGAGGGACAGAACAACAGAGTTTTTAGTCTGAGTCTGTGTTGTCTGGCTTGGGGCAGAGTCCCCCTCGCTGACCTAACACATACAAAGGGAGCTTAGCTCCCTTAGGTCACTACCGAAGGTTTCTGTAGTTATGATTCCTTCTTTTGTGATCTACCAGACTAGTCCTGTTGCTGTTCTCGGGGGAGGATAAGTTCTTCCCTTGGGAGTAGCAACGCCTTCCTTGCTTTGGTGCTCTGGAAGCTGGCAAGTATTGCTGGCCTTTCCCCTTAGATCTCCCTTAGGCTAAGATAAGTTTCTTGGCTGCGGGTGATCTGTCACTAAAGCAAGGTTGGCAGGACCCTCTTGTCCCTTCCCCCTCTATCTCCGTAATGGCCTAGCCATTACTGTACTGTACCTTGCCGGCCGGCAGAGCGGGCCGGCAGGGGTCTTACTGTACTGTACGTCGTTCTACTTCTGGACCTAGTATAGGTTGGGATGTGGAATTGACTCAGCCCATTGCCGGCCGGCAGAGCTGCTGGCCGGCAAGGGTCTTATGTTTTCGAGTGCTGCCCGGACCTCTCTTGGTCCCTCATCCATGCCTGCCGGCAGAGCCGGACGGCATTGGTCAAGGAAGCCTGAATTAGTTCCTCCCCTTCCTTATATGCACTCTTTCGGTTGCCGGGCTTGGAGGTTGTGTACACTCTTATCCCGGCATCCATTCTATTTTTCTTCTAGTGCTGTACCTGTCCCGGCTGCCGGCCTATGAGGCCGGCAGCCGGGCAGGTGTAGTCCTCTGGTTCTTTTGCTGCCGGCTGGCATCGGTCTTGTACCTTTGCCGGCCGGCTTATGTCAGTCCTTGTCTGCCGGTCACCAAGAGTGTGGCCGGCAGCTGGGTACTACCTTGTGTAGTTGCTGGCCGGCAGCCATTGCCGGCCAACACTGGCTGTTACCGGCCGGCAGTTGCTGCCGACCGGCACAGGCATTTGAACCAGAGTGCTGCCGCCCTATAGCTGTTAAGTAAGTATACTTTAAAGCTAGTTGTGGTGTGTGCCGGCCGGCAAAGGCAGGCCGGCACACATCCCCCTATACTGTACTAGTATTCTTCTGTATAGAATATACAGTAAGAAGAAAACTATAGTAAAGGTTTTGGTACAGCACTGTATCTTCTAACACTATTGTGTTTTCTTGCACATCCCTTTGCTGTTGCCCTCAGATAGGAAGCTGAGTTCTTCCCTGTCTATTATCCAGGATTTTAAAATCATTGCTTAGGTGTGAGCTCTACCTGTTTCCTCTGGAAACCTTGCATTGGTTACTCTAGAAGAGATAAACCATTTTTGATTTTATTATCTGGAAGGCTGCAACAATGGGTTGTGAGGGAAACACAAGTGTGTGTCTTTCCTTTCTGAATTGTTATGCTATACTATGCATATCCAGTGATACATAGTTCACTTGATACTCATGGAAATTTCTTCTCTTTACAGAAGGACACTCCGAAGTGGGGAAGTGCTTTCTGCAATGTCAGCAGCAAGAACCTCTGCGGACATGAGTTTTGTAGGAGACACGCAGCATACGCTGTCTCCAAGGATGATCTCCGGTATTGGGACCCTCAGGTATGTACTGTGTGCACTAACCTGATTAATGAGACATTTAAATAGCTAGGAAGAAGCTTCGTACCTGGGTAAGGGGCTTCCAAAAGAACACTTCTGGCCCTTATCTTCCAAGTGAGAAGATGAGGGCGTATCCTTTCCCTAAGGCATCAGCTGATGCAGTGATTCCCCAGCCTCAAGAAGAGATCCCCTAAGTTCAGATCCAGGTGGATGCTGAAGTCGCGGTCGCGATGCAAGACATCCAGCTAAATGACAGGATGTCTGATGTGGACGGGTGTCAGGAGGAAGACCTCCTGGCAGAAGCTCAGGATGAAGTTCAAGCCCCTCTACATCGGCCGGTCTCCCAGTAGAGCTGGGACAGGCCCTCTCTTCTATTGTTGGAATGATCCAACAAATGCAGAAGGAGAATCAGGAGAAGGCGGCTGCAATGGAACTGCGAATGCAGTGCCTTGCAGAATCACATGGGCCCCAGAAAAAGCTCAATGTGAAAGACCTTCCCTTGTGCTCAGATGCTAACCCATGGAGGTATGCTGAGCACATGCCGATGACGACTGGAAAGATCGTCATTTCGGATAAGCTGGGCTCAGTTCCCCTGGAGGGTGGAATTCTGGCCCAGCAAGGCATCATATCCGGACTGTTATGTCCGGCTGAGGAAGGAACCAGCTTCAAAGGAGGAGACAGAGCCGAAGGAGGTCATAGTGATGGACCATGCTAAGGCTCAAGCTCTACTTTCATCCTCGATGAAAGAGAGGGGCTTCTCTAACTCAAAGGTAGCTGCATTGAATAGGAAGCTCCCTTCCTTTGTGTCCTCGCCTACTAGAGCCTTCCCCCTTTTACAGAAAGGGTTTCTGGCTGTACTAAAAGCAATCGAGGCCGGCAAGTCTTGCCCCTCCCTAGAGGAGTGTAAACCCTTGTCGCTGGCCCTGCCTATGGACAACAAAGACTGGAAGGACGTCCATCTTACGTTCTTAGTGGGAAAGTTGGAGGCTGATATTGCCGGACGTCAGTTCGGCAAGGACCTCCCTAAGCTGTCTGACTTTCTTTTGCGAAGTAAGTTCGATACAAAAGAAAGACTGACTGCCTCAATGTCTCTTCAGACTACTCTCGAGACGATGGCAAGTGACCCCAAGGTCCATGAAATGTTCATGGTAGTGGCCAAGCCTCATCTGGCCACAGTGACGAAGGACCTTTATAGCTTCGTCAAGGCAAGGAGAGCTTGTAGGGAGTTTGTGTTTACCTCGGCTACGGTGAGGCACGAGCTAAAGAAACTAATCTCCTCCAACATTTGGGGAAAAGACCTTTTTCCCTACCGACTTGGTCAAAGAAGTTGTTGATAAAGCCGCCTTGGAGAATAGAAACCTTCTCCAGAAGTGGGGCCTGGCTATCAAAAGAAAGTCTTCCCCGGATGAGGGTCCTCAACCAAAGAGGAAGACTATGAGGACTAGGCTACCGTCTCGGCCAGCCAAGCCTCTTAGACAGCAACAGCAACTGCAATTGCCATTGCCCCCAGTGCCCCAGATCGTGGCACAAACCCCGACCACCTTTCAGTGGGTACCCCAGGCCGAGTCGACACAGTCCACGGCATTCACCCCAGCGTTCGAAGGGCAGTCTACTTCCTTTCGAGCAAAGCCTAGAGGAGCAGCCAGAGGCTCGTCTAGACGCCCCTCAAGGGGAAGGGGATTCAGGGGTGGTCGTGGTCAGGAAGGCAAGACCTCAGGACAGCAGTCCAAGTGAGGTGATACCGGTAGGAGGGAGACTTCTGAAATTTCGGGATCGGTGGACCTTCGATC
Source organism: Palaemon carinicauda (assembly GCF_036898095.1). NCBI lineage: Eukaryota > Metazoa > Arthropoda > Malacostraca > Decapoda > Palaemonidae > Palaemon > Palaemon carinicauda. The sequence goes on along the minus strand of NC_090739.1, from coordinate 99,508,520 downwards.
CCTGGGCCCACAGCCTACTCAAGAATGGACTGGGCGGGAGCTGGTACAGCACTCCACCCCACCCCCGTTATGGAGGAGTACGTTCAAGAACTGTTGGAGAAAAAGGGTGAAGCCCATCAATTTCTAAGGGAGGCTGTTTTGTGTTCCCAAGAAAGACTCGGAAAAGCTCAGAGTCATTCTGGACTTGTCGCCACTTAACAAGTTCATAGTGAATTGCAAATTCAAAATGCTAACACTGCAACACATAAGGACCTTACTGCCCAAGAGGGCATATTCCGTCTCTATAGACTTGTCAGACGCCTACTGGCACATTCCAATTAGCCATCGACTCTCCCCCTACCTAGGGTTCAGGCTACAACGAAGACTATACGCCTTCGGAGCCATGCCATTCGGGCTAAACATAGCCCCAAGGAATTTTACGAAGCTTGCGAGCGTAGCTCTCAAACAATTTCGCCTAAAGGGAATTCAGGTAGTAGCCTACCTGGACGACTGGTTGGTGTGGGCAGCATCCGAGACAGAATGCTTGCAAGCTTCCAGTCAAGTGATCCAGTTCCTAGAGTACCTAGGCTTCAAGATCAACAGAAAAAGTCTCGACTTTCTCCATCTCAAAAGTTCCAGTGGCTAAGATCCACTGGGACCTTTTGTCACACCGTTTCTCCACCCCGGCGAAGAAAAGGAAGGAGATAGCGGGTTCTGTCAAGAGACTTCAAGATTCCGAAAGGATATCAAGACACGAGCAGGAGAGAGTACTGCGCTCTCTCTAGTTTGCTTCGGTGACAGACCCAGTGCTAAGAGCACAGCTAAAGGATGCAATCGGAGTTTGGAGAAGTTATGCATCAAACGCGTGAAGAGATCTGAGAAGACCAGCCGCTTCGGCTAAGTACTCTTCTCAGGCCTTGGTCCCAAGCCAGACATCTAAAGAAGTCAGGTTCTTCTTCAGCCACCTCCCCAGTCGGTGACGATTCACTCAGACGCCTCGAAGGAGGGATGGGGAGGTCACTCTCATCGGAAAAAAGTCCAGGGGACTTGGTCCAGGCTATTCAAGACCTTTCTCATAAAACTTTCTAGAAGCTAGGGCAGTGCTCCTTACCTTAAAGAAAGTCTCCCCGCGTCATTCGTTCCACATAAAGTGGTGATAGACAGCGAGGTAGTTGTGAGATACTTGAATCGACAAGGATCGAGGTCACCACCTCTCAACCAGGTGATGTTGGCCGTCTTCCGATTGGCGGAAAAGAAGAAGTGGTACCTGTCGGCAGTTCACCTTCAAGGAGTCCGCAATGTGACAGCGGACGCTCTATCCAGGTTCACACCGATAGAGTCGGAATGGTCCTTAGACGCAGGATCATTCTCCTTCATTCTGAATCAGTCCCAGAACTGCAGATAGACCTCTTTGCGACGAAAGACAACAAGAAGTTGCCCCTGTACGTGCCCCGTACGAGGACCCCTTAGCGGAAGCAGTGGACGCGATGTCCCTCGACTGGAACAGATGGTCCAAGATTTATCTGTTCCCTCCTCACAACCTTCTGTTGAGGGTCCTCAACAAACTGAGATCCTTCAAAGGGTAGCGGCAATAGTGGCCCACAAGTGGCCGAACAGCGTGTGGTTCCTCCTGGCATTGGAACTGTAGCTGAAGTTTGTACCACTACCAGATCCAGTTCTGACCCAGCGAGTCCAGAAGTCAACTGTCTGCGCTTCATTACAGAAAACCCGGACCCTGCAGTTCATGATTTTCTCTCCCTAGCGGTGAGAAAGCGTTTTGGGATTTCGAAAGCCAGTATAGACTTCCTTGAGGAATATAAGTGCAAATCTACTAGAAGGCAATATGAGTCATCTTGGAGAAAATGGGTGGCCTTTTGTCAAGGCGAAGATTCCGCAGGAGATCTTGACAGACTTCTGCTTATCTTTTTTCCCCACCTCCATGGTCAAGGGTTGGCAGCGAACACGATTTCAGCGTGTAAGTCTGCTTTGACAAGACCCATTCTATATGCCTTCCAGGTCGACCTAAGTAACGAGATCTTTAATAAAGTCCCGAAAGCCTGTGCTAGGCTCAGACCTTCAGCACCTCCAAAGCCCATTTCATGGTCTTTAGACAAGTTCTTCATTTCGCTTCTCTGTTGAGCAATGAAGAGTGTGCGTTAAAGGATTTGACACAAAAAGTTATTTTCCTATTTTGCACTCGCGTCCGGGGCCAGGGTTAGTGAGATTGTAGCCTCTCGAGAGAGGCAGGTCGTGTTCAGTTCCTGGATGGGGAAGAACTGAACCTGTTTCCAGATCCTACGTTTCTCGCCAAGAATGAGTTACCCACCAACAGGTGGGGTCCCTGGAGAATCTGCCCTCTGAAAGAAGATGCATCTCTATGTCCAGTAGAATGCCTAAAGGTCTATCTTCATAGAACTTCAGACTTCAAGGGTGGTCAACTATTCAGGGGAGAAACATCAGGCTCAAATTTATCTCTGAATCAACTCAGAGTGAAAATCACATATTTTATTCGCAGAGCGGATCCTGACAATACACCCGCAGGTCACGATCCGAGGAAAGTTGCCTCATTCTTAAATTTCTTTAATTGTATGGATTTTGAACATCTCCGTTCATACACTGGCTGGAAGTCTTCCAGAGTGTTCTTTCGCCACTATGCGAAGCAAGTAGAGGAACTAAAAGAGATCTGTGGTAGCAGTGGGTCGCGGTGTTAACCCTACTGTTTAACTCTGCGAGGAAGAGTGGTCTTAATTGGGACGATTAATTCCAGGGTGAGTGTGTAGTTACATACTGTACTACAAACTAAGTGAGGGCACTGTGTTGCCCATCCAGACTGTTCCATTTCCGAAGGTGAACCTAGCATAAGTGCAGACATGTGTGCCGAGCGTTTCTAACGCTAATGTCATTGATTTGTAATACAGGCTTTTATGACTTTGATACCTCCGTATCTTAAAAGTGGCATCTAATGTTTTTTCTTTCAGACAAACAAGCTCTGTTTACTATCATACTTATGCTTAAAGTTTTGGGTTATCCTCTTCTTATATATATATATATAATTGTGGTTAACCTGTCTATTTATTGCCTGTCAATAATCTGGTTCTTGAGAACCTTGCGTCTCCTTCACCTGTGTCAATTTATTGGTATAATTGAGCATTCATTCTATGTACCTTATCTGGGATAATTCTAATAGAATTGTTCCTTTATGCAAGCTATGTTGCATTGGTTTTCCTCCTATGCGGATATAAAACCTTTGTCCAATACAAGTATTGTGCAGAAAACTGGTCGATATTTCATATTGACGCAGTGGTCCTTTACAAACTATGCTTTACTTAATATAGGGCGAGACCACTATATTAGCTTGCCTGGTATTCATACATAGATATATGTATTCTTCGAGACTTTTCCAGAGTCTAGTAGGACTCTTCCCTGTAGGGGGCAGGAAGCTCTAACATAGTTTATAGTTAGTTGAAAAGATGTATAACGGTAACATCTTAGGTCTCTAGGTCTAGTCGACCGGGAAAAAATTACCTCCGGGGAGTACGGCACGTTCTGAGAATCCACAGATACAGTAATGCTCTGGTACACTTCCATCAGGACGACATGGCTTGAGCCCAAAAAACGGATTTTGAGCGAAGCGAAAAATCTATTTTTGGGTGAGATGGCCATGTCGTCCTGATGGACCCGCCCTTGCCTTTCTAAGAAAGGGCTGTAGGACCCCTCCCTACATACAGTATCTGTAGCACCTCGTGTACGCTACAAGGAATACAGATGGCGCCAGGATTGGCGCCAGGCACGCATACGAATCGGGGGATAGGGAAGCCTTGGGAGCGGCTCCCCCTTTTTCTTTCCCGAATTCGTATCTCGTCAATCACCTCCTACGAGACGAAATCTCTGTCCAGGATGTAGATTGCCATGTGACGTGTCTAGAATACGTCCTCTGATATGTCGCGATATCCCTTTCACGAGGGATACTCGCTCCAGGAGTTAGAATTCTGGTACCTTAAGGTAAATTCTCTGGGAATATCGCCGTAGTTGTAATATACCCTAGGAAGCTACCCTATAGGAACTTCCATCAGGACGACATGGCCATCTCACCCAAAAATAGATTTTTCGCTTCGCTCAAAATCCATTTTATATCAATATTCCTCTTGATGCTGAAGAAACTATCCCCTCACAGATCAGCCCACATCAGGCTGGTCTTGGTCAGCGAAGTGATAGTGAGATGTCTGAACTGACAAGGCTTAATATCGCCCCACATCAATCATGTGATGTTAGCCATCTTTCGTTTAGTGAAAGAGATGAGATGGCACTTATCGGCAGTTCACCTACAAGGGTTCGCAATGTGACAGCGGATGCTCTATCCAGGATAAAGCCGAAAGAGTCAGAATGGTCCCAAGACGCAGACTCATTCTCCTTCATCTTGGAAAAAGTCCCAGAACTGCAGTTCGACCTCTTCACAACGAGCGACAACAAGAAACTACCTCGATATGTAGCCCCATACGAGGACCCTCTGGCAGAGGCAACAGACGCCATGTCCCTCGATTGGAACAGATGGACCCAGATCTACCTGTTCCCTCCAACGGATCTCCTGCTGAAGGTCCTCAACAAGCTGAGATCCTTCAAGGGAACTGCAGCAGTAGTGGCCCCCAAGTGGCCCAAGAGCAATTGGTTCCCTCTGGTGATGGAACTGAAACTGAGGCTGGTCCCTCTACCGAACCCAGCTCTATCCCAACTGGTTCAGAAGTCGACTGTCTTCGCTTCATCACAGAGAAACCAAAACCTTCATCTCATGATTTTCTCGCCTTAGCAGTCAAGAAAAGATTTGGGATCTCAAAAGGCAGTATCGACTTCCTAAAAGAATACAAGTCAAAGTCAACAAGAAGACAATACGAATCGTCTTGGAAAAAAGTGGGTTGCTTTTGTTAAAGCAAAAAGGCCGAAAGATCTCAATAGACTTCTGTCTGTCCTTCTTCATCCACCTTCACGAGCAAGGCTTGGCTGCCACCACGATAACTACGTGTAAGTCAGCTTTGATTAGACCTCTTCTGTATGCCCTCCAGGTGGACCTGGCGAACGAAATCTTCAACAAGAATACGAAGGCATGCGCTAGACTTGAACCAGCAGCCCCTCCGGAGCCCATTTCATGGTCTCTGGACAAAGTCTTACACTATGCTTCAACCTTGAACAATGAAGATTGTTCTCTCAAAGATCTAACACAAAAAGTGATATTCCTGTTCGCTATAGCCTCAGGGGCTAGAGTTAGTGAAATAGTGACCCTATCAAGAGACGAGGGCCGTATTCAGTTCACAGAAGTGGGAGAACTGAATCTCTTTCCTGATCATACTTTTTTTGCCAAAAACGAGCTACCCACCAAACGGTGGGGTCCCTGGAGAATCTGCCCTCTGAAGGAAGATGACTCTCTATGTCCAGTAGAGTGTCTAAAGGTCTATCTTAGAAGAACTTCAGACTTCAAGGGAGGACAGCTCTTCGAAGGCGAAACCTCAAGATCAACTTATCCCTAAAACAACTGAGGGCGAAGCTCACCTACTTCATTCGCAGAGCGGATACTGATAGTACACCCGCAGGTCATGATCCGAGAAAAATTGCTTCCTCACTGAACTTCTTTCAGTATATGGACTTTGAGCGTCTTCGTTCATACACTGGTTGGAAATCCTCCAGAAATTCTTATAAACATTATGCAAAGCAAGTGCACGCACTGAAACATTTTGCGGTGGCAGCAGGTAGTGTGGTGAAACCAATCGTCTAGTGCAGCGATGAACAGTGAATTGATTGGGAATTTTCAATTTGGGTGAAAAGATGTTGACACCTTCCAGTGCAATACCCTTTTATTGAGAGTCACCAGGTTCATTTTTAGGTGCAGAATTATACCAATGACACTAGTGCCATGTATACACTTGTACACAGTGTTGATAGTTATCCAACATTTACAGTAAAATTATCTTAATAATTTTTCAACTGATTTTGAGTGGCCACTAATTTTTCTTCCCTTTCAGGTAGAAAATATTTTTATTTGTATATGTTGAATGTATAATTCTATTACAAATCTTCATAAACCTTCTGTTCCATTTTGATTATCTATTTAATAAAAGGTTGAAAATGTATTTGCATCTTATTTCGCCCCATATGTAGCTAAATAAACTTAGCCGGAGTCTTTTACTTATTTTCCTAAGTAAAGTTCATACTTATGGTACTTAATCATTTGAACAAAAAGATCTGAATGATATTTATACTTGTTCCTATATGAACACAAACCTTGTGCTTCTTTTGTCGAGTATGACATTTCCCTGCAGGGGGCAGGAAGCCCTAACATTGTTCCATGCTTAGTGGTAATGACATATAACGGTATCGTCATATATTTCAGTGGTCTGGATGACCATATAGAAGCTGACCCAAGGTTGAGGCACTTATACAAACACACAGATACAGTACTTTCAAGTAATTCTCTGGTAAACTTCCATCAGGACGACATGGGTTGAGCCCAAAAAACCGATTTTGAAGCAATGCGAAAAATCTATTTTTGGGTGAGATGGCCATGTCGTCCTGATGGACCCACCCTCCTTTTTCCTTTTCTAGGAAAAGGATTATGTAATTATCCCCTCCCGAAACTACTCTATCTGTAGCACCATGCTCAATGCTACAAGGAATGAGCGGCCATTTTAGGCCCTGTAATAGTAGGGGAGGAAGGGTAACCTTGATAATGGCTCCCCTTCAATTTCGCCACTCTTCCCCCTCAGAGCGAAAACTCTATTCGGGGTGAAGATTGCCATGTGTCGTATCAAGATATACATCCCCTGATATTATGCGATATCCTTAAGAAAAATTTTAATAATACTCACTCCAGGAGTTATAATTCTGGAGACCTATGGTCAATTCTCTGGGAGTATCACTGTAGCCAAATATACCTTAGAAAGCTGCCAATAGGAAGCTTCCATCAGGACGACATGGCCATCTCACCCAAAAATATATTTTTTGCTTTGCTTCAAAATCCGTTTAAAAGGCATGAAAAGAGGCGAAGCAGAAGATGGGCTAACAAATGATTTAATAATAGATGGAGGATATTTCAAAGTAGTAAATTTTCGACCAATAATTTTACTTTCAGTAATATATGAAATATTTATAAAGATCATCTAGAGCAAAATGGACAAAAAGCTAGACTTTAATCATCCAAGAGAGCAGGCAGGTTTTAAAAGTGGATATTCAACAACTGACCCTATCCTAATAATTAACCAGTTAATAGGAAAATTACATACCGATATGCAATTCATTTAAAAACTATGAAAAAGCTTTTGATTCTGTCAAAACTTTAGCAGTAATGAAACCCCTTCAAAGAAAAGGAATAGATTATACTTAGTTTAGAATACATGAACGTTCGGGTAGTACAGCAATCTTATATCGACATAAATTTAGTGAGTAAATTTCAAATGCGAAAAAAGGTTAGACAAGGAGACTCTATCTCTCCTACATTATTCACAGCATGACTAGAAGTTACTACAAATTTAGAATGGAAAAAGGCAGGTTTTAACATTAATATGGAATATCTTAACAACTTAAGATTTCCTGATGACTTAGTTCTATTTAGTGAATCATGGAAGGAAATACAAAAGATGATAAAAGATTTTGATAGAGAAAGGAAAAATGTAGGAATGAAGATGAATATGAGCAAAACTATGATGATATGCAATGAAAATGCAGAGACAGCAAATATGGGTTTAGAACGAACCTCTATAAATTGTTACTTTAAACACACAGAAAATGTTTCCCCAGGACATGAGGCTGATATTAAAAGAAGGATAAACATGGGATGGACAGATTTTGGTTAACAAAAAGAGGTTATGAAAATTAAAATGACACTTTCTCTAAAATGGAATTCAATTAGATGATCCTACCAGTATCAACTTTGAAGCCTTACTAATGCATTAAAACATAAGCTAGTCACAATTCAGTGAGCTATGGAAAGAACAATGATGGGAATAACACTGGGAGAGAAAAAGAGCAACATGGATACGAGAGTAAACTAAAGTAGACGATATTCTAACAACGTATAGGAAAAGGAAATGGACGTGTGCAAGACATATAATGAGACGGGCAGATGATATATGGATGAAAAGAATTCCAGAATAGGTTCATAGAGATTGCAAACAAAGCAGGGGAAAGGAAGAGAAGACAATGATTCACGAGCTAAAAAAAATTTGTTGTTATTTGTATGCATATATATATATATATATATATATATATATACATATACATACATATACATATATTCAAATAAGCCATATAAATTTTTGATACATTAATGTCTGGATTCTCTTAATGACCTCGAGATCAGAGCGGCCAAGTGGTTTAGTCACTGTCTATACAAGCTTGCCGACCAGGGTTCGATTCCCGGCCGGTCACAAGCTCTTGTCTTTGTGTGATTTCGCCTGGGGCTCTGATCTCGAGGTCGTTAAGAGAATCCAGACATTAATGTATCAAAAATTTATATGGCTTATTTGAATATGAAAAACACGTCTAAATGTGCAAAATTTATCATATACATATATGTATACATTTATATAAATATAAACTGTATAGTTATATTCATACACATAATAATACATATAAACATACATAGCTTATATGTGTGTGTGTATATATATATATATATATATATATATATATATATATATATATATATATATATATATATATATATATATATAAATGCATATATATATATATATATATATATATATATATATATATATATATACATATATATGTACAAATATAAATATATTTATGTGAATATATATACATGCATATCAATATATATATATATATATATATATATATATATATATATATATATATATATAAAGTTTAAAAGTTTAAAGGCAGCACATGAATGGCAGAGGCAAGGGTCAGCAACATTGCCCTGTCAAGCAGGACAATGACCTAGAGACTGACCATATTACATATGATCAGCGCCCAGCCTCCTCTTCAAACAAGCTAGGACCAAGGAGGGCCAGCCAATGGCTGTTGATTACTGAGCAGATAGTCCTATACGCTCCCCCAAAACCCCCATCCTTAGCTCACAAGGACGTTGAGGTTGCAGCGACCAAATGACATACTCTTATATGGAGATGTATGTTGAAAATAATCTAATCGAGAAAATTTTTTTGAATAATAATTTTCATGAAGAATTAGTTACTAAAATTATGCAATGAGGTACAGCTCTGTTTAAAGGTTCATATGAGGAATAAGAGTTTCCAATTTGCACACTGTAGAATCTGTCACCAAGTGGCATTTTAGGTATTCAAAAGCTTGATCTACAATACCAGTAGACCACAGATCATTTAGTAGCAGTTCATGAGCAACTGTATCAAAGGCAGCACTAAGATCGAGCAATATTGAAATACCACATTTGTTTTCATCCATCATTCCAGCATATCATTTACAACAGAACAGAAAGCCGTCGCCGTAGAGTATACGGTATTGCATCTATTTCTCCTAAGTGAATAATTAGTTGTTCAAGACTTATGTATTTTAGCACTTTTAAAATAAAGGATAAACTCGAAATAGGTCTAAAAGAGCTTAATTCCTGATAATTTGGGGACTTTTCTGAACCTTTGTGACCATAGCCATTTTTTCAGATTTGAGAAACTTACACTCATCGATGCTTGTATTTGCTATCCTCGTAATCATATCAGCTACAATAGAAAAGTTTCTTTCTCCATTTACTTCAGATATTAGCGTTGGATCGATCGCTCGGTTTGATTTCTTTGCTCTCTTCATAATCCTGGTGACATCGTCTTGTGTTATATTATTGAATCTCCTTGATTTTATCTGTGTGTCAGGTGTACCATTAATCTGATCTTGAATTTTTGTAAATGACCTAGTTATTTTTTTCTATTTTGTTTATAAAGAATACTAAAAAATTATTTGCCAATTCCTGATCACTGTACCATTCCGGTAGCCTTTTTTTTTTTCATTTATATTTCCCATTATGCCATTTCGGAGATGATATAATTTGTTATGCCTGTTGCTGTTTCGCAACTCTTTCTCATATTTGTTTTATTCCTTCTTAGTAGGTAATTATATTGGGACATTTCAGCTTTGTATTCTATCCATATACTTTCAGTTTTTAACCGATTTCGCTTTTTTCCTCTTTCTTTAAAGTCTCCCCATCAAACCAAGACCATTGGTCTTTAACAATTATAGTCTTTTCCATGAGTGGACACATGGTATCATATTCCTTTTTACTCACCCTATTATATATGGTCATAAGGCAGTCAACACACATAGAGCCCAACAAACGTTGGTTATCATGATCGCAAGGAATATTGACAGCATTATTTTATTTTATTTGTAACTTTTTCAATAAATACATAAGGAGAGAAATTCAATTCATGTCTATACTTTATTTTCCTTACAACTGCGTGTTTCTGTAGAGGTAGTCGAAACGCAATAAGTTTGTTTTGGAGAAATAGCGCACTTCTCTGTTGACCAATGTTCCAAAAGAAAATTCATAATTTTCCACAGTCTTGACTACGCTGTGAACGGTCGATAGGTTCTGTATAATGTCTTACACGGGTACCAAAGGTCATTATCGGGTAATCTGAATTTACTATACAGTTATATGTGGAAAAAAATTGCTGTCGTGACGTTTGTTGCAATGATGGGGAACATGTAGATATCATTTTTTTTAATACAACTTCCAGAGATCAAGAATGTTACAAGATTCTGCAAGAGTAGCAATCGGGCCACCTTGTTGCCAAATCTCTTACGTCATGCTGTTCGTCTCCAAATTTGTATCTAATTTGAATGTAGTCTAACTATGGTTGAGTATTTGGTTGAATACTAGGACCTTGTTGCAGAGATCATTCTTGATCTTTGCACTACAAAAATCACTCATATTGGTTCCCAATTGGCAGGTTTTTCGTCATTGCACTTCATCTCCAATGGTTTACCAGGTCACCGCTAGAAGGAGGGAGTGAATGTGCTGTTGTAACATGACAAACGAAATAGTCGATTATTTATAAAACAGGGAAATTTTCTGATATGCCCAGTTAAGGTAAATGTTCTATTTACGTTAGGAATGTAATTTTCTGACAACAAAATTACAGAAGAGACATATCATTGATAGCAATAAAGTAGGAGAATCTTCGATAAAGAGGGAAGTGCAAATAGTAAAGAAATGAGAGTAGGCAAACTGTTTTAAATGCTACAACCAAAACGAAGATGTCATGAAAATCAATTTCATTGTTTGATAACTGAGTCATCAAACTCACTGTCTTGTGTGTTCACTTTTATTCACTTAAATTGTTTAGAAACTACGTAGCATAGGATTATTGAAGTAATTAGGCCATAAAAAACACACACACATAAATGATTCTCCTTAAAGAAGTTGCAGAGTAAAATGTGATATCAACGATTATATCAGTAGCTTGTACTTGCCTCTGATGGGTTGCTTAAGATCTTGAAATTTGTTTCTATAAGTTGATTGAATTCGATTTCTTAGATAATGTTGAAATCATTTCTTGTCGGTCGTTTTCGTAAGCTTTACCAGACTTGGGATCGATGGACTTTTAAAGGTTTTAAAGGTTCCCTATGAATGGCAGAGGCCAAGGGCAGTGACAATTCGCTATATAGCAGGACAATGCCTTAGAGACTAACCATATATGCATACAATTACCCCCTCTCCATCCAAGCTAGGACCAGGGAGGGCCAGGCAATGCCAGCTGATGACTCACTGGCAGACCCCATATGCTCCCTCAAACCGACCATCCTTAGCTCCCAAGGATGATGAGGTTGCAGACACTACAAGAAACTATCAATTTTCAGCAGAAATCGAACCCTAGTCTGGCGAACGCCAGGCAGAGACATTTCCAATAGGCCACCACAACCCATTCAGTGCCAAAGTACACCTACGATAAAAGATAGATTTCGCCAACACTATGAGACGAAAATTATAAAGAGTTGGACAGCAAAATAGAAGAAATGAAGCAAGAACTGAGGTAAACGCCAGGTTTGGGAGCAAATTGAAATCGATCTCTTGAAGGGAGCGACACTGTGATCGTATATAAAGAGAAGATGAAGTGATGAAAAGAAGAGGAAATTATAAGATAGCTATTTCCGGCACTTGTGTGTCACGTGTTGAAAAAGTAAAAACTTAATGCTTACACATTCTCCATGAGTGAGAAATGACGAATAAATGGCACCTGACACGACAAATCGCGAAGACACACTACCCTGGTTCACTAGCGGTGACCTGAGACTGGGACGTCAATGTTTTATCACAGGCAGTAAACCAATCTATAATTCTCTGAGTGTGGGTGGTGGCGGAGCGTTAGATATAAGTCTTTTGATAAATCCGTAGAGCAGTACCAAGAACAAATCTTGAAGATCCAATATTTGCAACATTTCAAGTAGAAATAAGATTTTTTTTCACATGTTATTTGTTAAATGATGGTGATTTAACAATTCAAATGTCAGGCACAAGTATTATATTTTATCTTCAAGGATTCCAGTCTGTTGGAAAATGCTTTTGAGGGTTCACATTTCCACGTATGATTATTACATTGATGTTACGGAACATAATTTTCTAGTTACCCCTCTCAATTCTTTTGGAACTACGACGCTCAGCGCAGGGACCAGTTTACCGTAATATTATATGGATTTTGTTATTATCAATAATTTTAACGAAAAATGTACGAAAGCATGATAAAGAGAACTAAGAAGTTAACGTTCCACTTTGCCGATTGAAAGGTGTGTGGTACAATAAGATTTATGAAAAGAATATTAGATATTATTTTCCTTATTGGAGTTTTCCTTTATGTTATTTTGTGGTTATTGTTAATGCCGTTGTAAGGCACGATGTAGACTTGAATTATGGTGTTTAGACGTACTAGTTTATGAATAAACATTTTGACAATTACTATGAAGGTAATATAAGAAAATATGAAAAGTCAAAACCGGTTATCAAAAAGCCCGAATGTGGACATTACTCTTTAGATATTTGTGGCTTGCTAGGTTCTTTTCAGCCACACATTTATTTTTCTTCGGTCGTACTAAAAACACAAACCCAATTTTAAAACATTTTTGGCTGCATCAGAGGATCATGACTTTAATACTAAACTATAATTTTCTTTACTTGAATGATTGTTCTTAATTTTTTTTTATCAATTACAATTTTAACTTACCTTTTTTTCAGCTTTATGTGTCCCCTCATGAAGTATTTTATGATGTTTAAACATTTTCTGTTTTTTATCCTTATTATTTTTATTCGGCCTCTCTTCATCGCATATTGCTAATTCCTTTTGCATAACAATAACATTAACATTCCACATCAGCTTGATTTCAAAGAAAATACCATATTTTCGTCTCTCTTTGAATATTTATATTTAAAGATCGAAGTAATATTCTTGTAAAACACTACATTTTTTTTTAGTTTATCAATTAATTCTAGACTGTCGATCTCGTACGAATAAGGATCATTACCTCTGCAGCTTCATCCATCCGAATTGAGGACAGCCCTGTTCAGATCCAGGTGTGACAGGCATGAAATAAGTTGGCCCTATTTGAGACCATCTTGTGGCCTGTATGCAAGGCTGGATCTGTATTATTCTGTGATTGCAGAGCCTGAGGTCCTATCCTATTTGTGCAGACTCGTTGTTAATTGTTTGAAACTATAGGAAATGTTTTTTTCCGTGGCCTGGTGATTTTACTACCAACTTGAAAAATAATAAGATACTCTCCTCTTCGATGTTGTTCCCTATGGTACAGGTACTTTATTGCTTTAAATCAATTCTAGATAATATTCACCATGCATTTGAAACCTGTTGACCTTTTCAGACATTCTGTGTGCCTGGGACTTTTCTGTGTAGTTTGAAATTGTATTTAGAAGAATTTTTATTAACATATATTTGGGTAAATGCAACGAATCTATCTTTCTAGACATTTAATACCAACTGAATAAGAAGAAGGGAAATGAAATTCAGTAACCGCTGCCTATTGGGATATGCAAGTTCACATTTGCCTTGTTAACAGAGAGGCGAAGTGGATGCAAGTAATCTTTACTCAGCAGATAGCGAGTTTATATACAAGCACTTCCGA